>NC_058084.1:41177919-41423354 GCF_014858855.1 Bufo gargarizans
AATATCATATGAATATTTATTTATTGATCTTAGTTTCATTTTTGTGCCAGGAATATTGCCCTCACTAACTTAAAATCAAATAAATGCTATATAGTGTTGATCGAGCACCAAAGTGCTCTGATGTTCTGGTGCTCGAGTAGAGCACTTTGGGAGGCTCGGGTGCTCTACCGAGCACCATGGAAGTCAATGAGAGAACGTGAGCATTAAACCAGGCACCCCCTGCTCTGAAGACACCACTGAAATGGTTCAGGAACAGCATGGGGAGGATGCTGCTGGGAACAATGGTGTCCGAGTAATACGCCACTTTCACAGACTGACAAAACACACAAAAAAACGAAGGTAAAATCGATTTTAGAGGAAAAATTGTTATGAAACATTCTTTCCTGTATATTTACTTGTATATAAAGTCCAAGTGTTGCCAAAAATTACAAGGAAGAGGCACTCCGATACAACCTGAATATCACATAAAGGAGGGCCTCATTCACATTGTGGTATAATTGTTCAGGTAGTGGGACTCCTACACTCATAAAGCCTATGCACTAAGGGAAAGGGCTGCCAAAAATTACAAGGAAACAGAACTCCAATACACCCTTTATTACACATAAAGGAGGGCATCATACAGACCCTTGAAAAATTATGATTGATGGCCTGCTGGTGACCCTCAAAAACATTAGGAGCGAGGGCATGCTGGTGACCCATAAAAACATTAGGAGCAAGGGCCTGCTGCTGATCTGACCATCTAAAACATTAGGTGTGTGGGTCTGCTGCTGAGCTGACCATCTTAAACATTAGGGGTGAGGATCTGCTGTTGATCTGAGCATATAAAACATTAGGGGCGAGGGCCTGCTGGTGACCCTCTAAAACCATAGGGGTGAGGGTCTGCTGGTGAGCTGACCCTCTAAAACATTAGGAGCAAGGGCAGCTAATAAGCATGTTGATATGATGGAGGAGGAGGACGAGAAAAGGAAGATTGAACCATATACCCTTTTTAGTGATGGAAGGGGTTCATGGGAATAATGTATTCAATACATTTAATGTGCCTTTATGTTCAGACGCTTTCCTCTGGTAGAATAGAGAAGTCATGGTCACACCAGGCCTTGTTAATTTTTATAAGAGTCAACCGAACCGGTCAGTATTTTCTGTTGACAGGTGGATGCACTTATCAGTTATTATGCCCCCAGCAGCACTAAATACCCGCTCTGACAAAACGCTGGCGGCAGGGCAGGCCAGCGCCTCCAAGGCATAGAGCGCCAGTTGATGCTACGTGTCCAGCTTAGACACCCAATAGTTTTAAGGCACAGAGGGATCTGTGAGGATGCTGAAACAGTCTGCTATGTACTTATTCACTATCTTTCAAAAAATTTCTCTCCTTGTGACACCAGTGTGAGGGTGCTGGCGAGGTGTCATGAAACTGTCCCAGGCTTTGAAAAGTGTTGCCCTGCCTCTTTTGGAACTGCAGTGTATTACCCTTGTCTTCCCTCCTCGACTGGCCAAGGAACTACAGACTCTGCCACCAGCAAGGATTTTCTGGTATTGCACCGTTTTGCTCGTCCTCTCCACCAGAGGAATGAGAGATGAGAAGTTCTCTTTGTAGCGGGGGTCGAAAAGGTTGAACAACCAGTAATCTGTGTTGTCTAAAATGTGTATAACGCACAGGTTGAGGGAAAAGCAGCCTAACATGAAGTCAGCCATATGTGCCAGAGTAGCAACAGGCAAGACTTTGCTGTTGTCATCAGGAGGATCACCCTCAATCTCCTCATCCTCTTCTGCCCACCCACGCTGAACAGATGGAATTAAACTTCGATGGGTACTACCATCTGTAGCGGAGGAAACCGTCTCCTGCTCCTTCTTCTCATCATCCAATTTGCTCTGAGAAGACGAACTGACGGTGGTCTGGCTATCACCCTATGTAATGTCTTCCCCAATTTCCACCTCTTCCACATGCAAAGAGTCCACCTTCATTGTAAGCAACAAGCGTTTCAGTAGACACAGAAGTGATAATAGCGTTATCGCCGCTCACCTGTGTTAATTCCTCAAAGTTTCTTAAAACCTCACAGAGGTCAGATATCCATGCCCATGCCTTACTTGTGAATAGTGGAAGCTGACTGGAAAGGAGACAACCATGTTGCAGCTGGTATTCCACTACTGCCCTTTGCTGCTCACAAAGCCTGGCCAACATGTGGAACGTGCAGTTCAAGCGCATGCTCACATCGCACAACAGCCGTTGAGCTAGCAATATCAAGTGCTGCTGCAGCATTGACAGACCGGCTGAAGCTGTCGATGACTTGCGGAAATGTGTACACACGCAGCTCACCTTCACCAGTAGCTCAGGCAAATTGGGGTAGGTTTTGAAAAACCGCTGAACCAGTGGCGTGTCTAGGGAGGGGGCGGGGGGCGCTCCACCCTGGGTGCCAGCTCTCAGGGGGTGCCAGAGCCTAGAAGCAATGAGTGCTTCCGTCAATATAGATGGAAGTGTTCATTGCAGGAGCACAAGGAGAGGCAGTCCTGTCACTCAGCTTCATGCGATCTGTCTCTCCCACACTGAGTGGTAAAGCAGGAAGACTTCTCCCCGCTGCACCATTCAGCCTGCAGACACAGATCGCGCTACCGGCATGTGTGGGCAGAGCCTGCAGCCCTGAAATCTGCATAAGCTCCGCCCACATAGAACTGCAGAGCGATCTGTGTCTGTAGGAGAGAGAGGTCTGTGAGTTTCGGGAAAGGAACAAGGTGAGTAGTTACTGTATTTTTATTTATTTAACAGAAGGCTTTTATACCATGGAGGGGGCACAGAAGGTATTTCTACCATGGATGGGGCACAGAGGGCAAATCTACTACAAAGGGGGCACAGAAGGAATTACTACTACAACAGGGGCACAGAAGGCATTATTACTACTACAAAGGGGTCACAGATGGCATTATTACTACAAAGGGGCACAGAGGGCATTACTACTACAAAGGGAGCACAGAGGGCAATACTACTACAAAGAGCATTACTCGTATCAGGGGGGCATAATGGGCATTATAACTATGAAGTGGGCACAATGGGCATTACTACTGTGAAGGAGGCACAGTGGGCATTATTACTATGAATGGGGCACAATGGGCATTACTACTATGAAGGTGCACAATGGGCATTACTACTATGAAGCAAGCACAGATGGCATTACTACTGTGAAGTAGGCACAGAGAGAATTACACTTGTAAAGTGGGTGGTGCGGTGTCCCACTACCCTCGTGGGTACTGCAAGGTTGTCATGTTATGCTTTGTATGTTTTATATAACCTGTCTTATGCTGCAGTGTATCTTTATGCATAATCCCTGCCTACAGGTGTATTAGATTGCATTACACTGAGCCTACCACTAGGGGGAGATAACACCTCCAATATACATAGCCCAGCTCAGGCCTAGCTACTAGAGTCCAGTTCAGTCTAGAGTGGGATTCCAGTTCAGTCTGAATCTGCAGTCTTTATCTCTCAGCCAGTCTATAGCCCAGAGCTGAAGTGGGCCACATACTCAGCAGTATATTAATTCAGAAAATACTTAAGAAGGAGACCCACAAAGGGTTACGGCCATCACTATACGTGCCTTAGGACCTTTGGAGCTAAAAGTGAAGGATTTACCAGCCTCCGGCAGCCGCACTGACCTGCACTGGGAAAACAGGGACCAGCTTAGAAGTCCTCTACCAGAAAGCATAAAAATCTATATCATTTAATAGCTAGAGAGACAGACATCACATCTGTCAGCAGTGGATCGGTTGCAGCTTTACCTCTGTCCATCGTAAAGAGAAGGTTTAATACTTGGATGTTACTGTTACCAGGAGCAACGTTCAGTAAAAGTTAAGAGTTGAATTGCACCATCCTCGTCTCAGTCTTTAGTTCCTCAATTAACACTACAGTAAATGGTTGTACCACCACAAAAGGTACTGGCATCACGACTACAAGGGAGCTTGCCATAGGCACATTAATACAGACCATCAAGGGCATCTCGAACCACCATATGGCCTGTGTCCCTTACACTAGAGTGTGCCCCAGAGAATTCTTGTGCCGTTCTCCTTATCACTTATGCGAGCCTGTCCAGGGACGACGTAACCGTGAGTAACCAGAACTGTATTTACCTCGACCCACCTATTGCTCACACCGTGACCTCCCATATAATTCTCCTGTCGGTCTGGCATACCGCAGTGGGCATAACTGTTATGGGGCAATGAGCGGGCATTACTACTATGAAGGGGCACAGAGTGCATTATTATTGTTATGGGGTCACAGTGAGGGCATAACTACTCTGAAGGGACACAGAGAGGGCATTACAACTGTGAAGGGGGCACAGATAGGGCATTACTACTTTGAAATGGGCACAGAGAGGGCAAAACTATTGTGAGGGAGCCATAAAGATAAGTAATTATAAAGGGGCACAATGTGGGCATAACTACTGTGAAAGTTGTACTGTGAAGGCATAACTACCTTGAAGGGGCACAATATGGGCATAACTACCATGAGAGGGCATATATCTGGACAAAACTACTGCTAAAGGTTGTACAAGGAGGACAATACTACTGTAAGGGGGTACAATTTTTTTAAAGTACTGGTGGGGGTGCCAGAGAAAGGACCCGCCCGGGTGCCAAATACCCTAGGCACGCCACTGCGCTGAACCACAAAGTTGAACATGTGGGCTAGGCATGGGATGTGTCTGAGCTTGCCGAGCTCCAAAGTCGCCTCCAAGTTACAGCCATTATCAGACACAACCATGCCTGGTTGTAGGTTGAGTGGCGAGTGCCACGGGTCAGTCTGGTTTCTTATCCCCTGCCACAGCTCTGTGGCGGTGTGCTGTTCTGTCCCCTAAGCATATTAGCTTTAGCACGGCCTGTCGCCGCTTTCCCATTACAGTGCTACACTGCTTCCAGCTACTGACTGATAACTGACTGGTGCTGCAAGCAGATAATTTGGGCTCACACTACAAATGGATGGATAACGGATGGTTCTCTGCTCTCTGGATCACCCTCAATCCAGTAAATATAGAGTGCAACAATAATAAATAGGGCAGGCACACCTCCTTCTGGTATGGAAAAGATAAAGTCTGTGTAAAATGCATAAACATTTATTAGCTCAAATACATATCAAACATATCGGGGATTTCTTTAACCATGCTTTGAAAATATTTTCTAGTTCAGTTCTTTTAATATTCATGTATTCGATATGTATTTGAGCTAACAAATGTTTATGCATTTTGCACGGACTCTATCTTTTCCATACCAGAAGGAGGTGTGCCTGCCCTATTTATTATTGACGTGGATAATTCGGAGGTGGAAGTGGAGGAGGAGGTTTGGAGCCACTAATGTAGGTGCTGGCGGAAAACCTGATCGACGTAGGGCCCGCAATCCTTGGCGTCGGTAGCACCTGTGCCATCCCAGGGTACGACTTGCTCCCGGCCTCCAAAACAATAACCCAGTGTGCCGTCAAGGAAATGTAGCGTCCCTGGCTGAATGCACTTGTCCATGTGTCTGTGGTTAAGTGGACCTTCCTAGTAACTGCATTGGTTAAGGCACGTGTGATGTTATGGGACACATGTTGGTGTAATGCGGGCACGGCACACCTTAAAAAATAGTGGCGGCTGGGTACTGCGTAACGTGGGACGGCCGCTGACATCAGGATGCGGAAGGCCTCGGTGTCCACAAGCCTAAATGGCAACATTTCCAGGGCCAGTAATTTAGAAATCTGAGCATTTAGTGCTATGGCCTGTGGGTGGGTGGCTGGGTACTTTCACTTGCGTTCAAATACCTGGGATAAGGACATTTGGATGCTGCGGACAAAGAAGTGGATGTGGTCGCTGATGGTGCTTGCGAAGATCCTGGTGCAGGGAGTCATCCGGGCCTGTGCCTTTTATAGGGGATTGGCCAGCATGTAACATAGGGGAAGAAGAGGCAGTGGTGTGACCCGCAGACTGGACCCAGGCGTTCATCCCACTTATTACGGTGCTTGGATGCCATGTGGCAGATCATGCTGGTGGTCATGAAGTTGCTAGTGTTCACGCCCCAGCTCATTTTCGCATGGCACCGGTTTCAAACTACTATTCTTTTGTTGTCCGCACTTTCCTCAAAAGAGTCCCATACTGCAGAACATCTACCCCTTGGAAAGGGAGATTTCCGCAAGGGGGTGCTCCGGGGAACAGTTGCGTGCCTGTTTGGTGTGGCCCAACTTACCCCTTTTGGCACCCCACTGCCTCTTTCAGCCTGTTGCGGTGCTGCAGATCCCTCCCCCCCTGTACTGCTCTCCTCGCTCGGCTTTTCACTTACCTAGGTTGGGTCAGTGACCTCATCGTCCACTACCTCCTCTTCCACTTACTCACTCTGATCATCCTCCTGATTTGTTGACCTTACCACAATCTCAGTGATTGACAACTGTGTCTCATTCTCTTCATCAACCTCTTGAAACAGTAATTGCGGTTGACTCATTGGCAACTGTGTCTCATCATCATCCACCTCATTAAACACTAATTGCCCTTCCCACCGTCATGTTCTTGTGACTGTGGATGCTCAAGAGGTTGGGAATCAGGGCACAAGATCTCATGTCCCTCTTCAAGCGTGCTTGGCGAGAGGGCCAAATCAAGTAATGGCGATGAAAAGAGGTCATCAGAATATCAGAGTGTGGGATCACTTGTTTGGCCGGACTGTACATGTTGGGAGGAAGGAAGATCAGGGTGAGGATTGTGTTGACCAGACTCCTGGTTACTGAAACTGGACTTGGTGGAAGACAGAGTGGTGCTTAACCGACTGGAAGCATTATCTGCTGCAATCCAACCGACAACCTGCTCGCGCTGGGCCGACTTTGCAAGTGTTGTCCTGCGCCTCCCTGCAACCTGGGACATGAAGCTAGGTTTTGTGGATAATTGTTTTTCTTGCGCTCTGGCAGCACACACAGTTTCTCCGCGCCCAGGGCCACGGCCTCTGCATGCACCATCAGCATCACGGCCACCTCCCCGTCTCTTACTTCTCGCCTTCTTCATTTTAAATGTGATATGTGCTTGAAAGTATGTCACACGTACAGCAGCGTAGGACTTGGAAGTGTATGATAAAAATTTTTTGCAAAGGTATTTGTGATAAGGAAACATTATACAAGACAGGTACCACAGGTTATGTGACTGTTCGCAGTGTCTACGGAAAATTACATTGAATGTCACTGATTTTTTAGGGATGGGCACACTTTAAACAGGAGATGTGGCCTAAATAATTTAACTGTCTGCAACGGACACCATCTACGGAGAAAGTACACTGGATGTCACTGATATTTTAGGGATGCGCACATTTTAAACAGGAGATGTGGTGCAAATGATTTAACTGTCCGCAGTGGACACAGTCTATGGAAAAAGTACACTGGATGTCACTGATATTTTAGGGATGTGCAAATTTTAAATGGGAGATGTGGCACGAATAAGTTAACTGTCCACAGCGGCCTATTACATGGTATTTAGCGCAGGATGCACAAAAAATATATATTGCTGCTGTCACACACAGTTGTCTTTAGAAGGACTTTTGGGTCTCTGAAAAGTTTTTTGTATAAAAATCTGTAACGGTCGCGTACACACACAGGGGGAAGGGAAGTGACCACTGCGCTCCACCCTTACCCCTGGCCCTGCCTACTTGCCTCACAAGTCCTAATGACAGGGGACAACTGGACGGCAATCCCTAGCTTAGAATAAGTGCAGGGATGACAGACAGACAAACAACAGAACGTGAACGGACCGAGTCAATACCAGGAAAGCTACAAAGTACAAATGGAGCAAGCAGAGAATAGTCAGGAGAAGCCGGGGTCGTAAATACCAGGAGAGACGTGAAGTACCAAAGGAGTCAGCAGAGGATTGTCAGGAGGAAGCCGGGGTCAGAATACCAGGAGAGCAGCAAAGTACACAAGGAGCAAGCAGAGGATGGTCAGGAATTCAGCAGGAGGTAAGTACGCCAGGAAGAGAAAATCACAGGTGGAACCTAAATTAACAGGCAACCTGTGGCCAACAGGCTGCCTGTATTTATAGTGGGGAGTGAGGGTCATGTGACGTGGGCAGCGTCACATGACCGACAGACCAACCAGTCGAGCACCGAGTGATCAGCTCGGCGCTCAAGGCAGACTTAGGAGCAGGGAGCCACCCAGCAAGTAAAACCGCCCTGGGAACGAGGTCAAACACAGATCCTCGCTCCCGAAGCTAAGCAGCAGGTCTGCGGCAAATGGGGGACCGAGTGCACCTTCGGAACCCAGTTACAAAATCTACCTATTTCACTCCCTACACTGTCCGTCCCTTCCTATGCACAGCTCTCCCTAACACTGAGCAATTTAGCACAGGTTGCGCTACAAACATATATTGCTGCTGTCACACACAAAAATCCTTACAAGAAACAGGTGTTTGGCCAAGCATGCTCGATCAACATAGTGGGCATGGATGTCTGACCTCTGTGAGGTTTTAAGAAACTGTGAGAAATTAACACAGATGGTGAGCGGTGATAACACTATTTTTAGCGTCATTATCCAACTTCTGTGTACAATCGTGGCGAAAAGTTTTGAGAATTACATAAATATTGGAAATTGGAAAAGTTGCTGCTTAAGTTTTTATAATAGCAATTTGCATATACTCCAGAATGTTATGAAGAGTGATCAGATGAATTGCATAGTCCTTCTTTGTCATGAAAATTAACTTAATCCCCCAAAAACATTTCCACTGCATTTCATTGCTGTCATTAAAAGGACCTGCTGAGATCATTTCAGTAATCGTCTTGTTAACTCAGGTGAGAATGTTGATGAGCACAAGGCTGGAGATCATTACGTCAGGCTCATTGGGTTAAAATGGCAGACTTGACCTGTTAAAGGAGGGTGATGCTTGAAATCATTGTTCTTCCATTGTTAACCATAGTGACCTACAAAGAAACGCGTGCAGCCATCATTGCGTTGCATAAAAATGGCTTCACAGGCAAGGATATTATGGCTACTAAGATTGCACCTCAATCAACAATTTATAGGATCATCAAGAACTTCAAGGAAAGAGGTTCAATTCTTGTTAAGAAGGCTTCACGGCATCTAAAAAAAGTCCAGCAAGCGCCAGGATCATCTCCTAAAGAGGATTCAGCTGCGGGATCAGAGTGCCACCAGTGCAGAGCTTGCTCAGGTATGGCAGCAGGCAGGTGTGAGCGCATCTGCACGCACAGTGAGGCGAAGACTTTTGGTAGATGGCCTGGTGTCAAGAAGGGCAGCAAAGAAGCCACTTCTCTCCAAAAAAAAACATCAGGGACAGATTGATCTTCTGCAGAAAATATGGTGAATGGACTGCTGAGGACTGGGGCAAAGTCATATTCTCCGATGAGGCCTCTTTCCGATTGTTTGGGGCATCAGGAAAAAGGCTTGTCCAGAGAAAAAAAGGTGAGTGCTACCATCAGTCCTGTGTCATGCCAACAGTAAAGCATCCTGAGACCATTCATGTGTGGGGTTGCTTCTCATCCAAGGGAGTGGGCTCACTCACAATTTTACCCCAAAACACAGCCATGAATAAAGAATGGTACTAAAACACCCTCCAACAGCAACTTCTTCCAACAATCCAACAATAGTTTGGTGAAGAACAATGCATTTTCCAGCACGATGGAGCACCGTGCCATAAGGCAAAAGTGATAACCAAGTGGCTCGGGGACCAAAACATTGACATTTTGGGTCCATGGCCTGGAAACTCCCCAGATCTTAATCCCATTGAGAACTTGTGGTCAATCCTCAAGAGGCGGGTGGACAAACAAAAACCCACTAATTCTGACAAACTCCAAGAAGTGATTATGAAAGAATGGGTTGCTATCAGTCAGGAATTGGCCCAGAAGTTGATTGAGAGCATGCCCAGTCGAATTGCAGAGGTCCTGAAAAAGAAGGGCCAACACTGCAAATACTGACTCTTTGCATAAATGTCATGCAATTGTCGATAAAAGCCTTTGAAACACATGAAGTGCGTGTAATTACATTTCACTACATCACAGAAACAACTGAAACAAAGATCTAAAAGCAGTTTAGCAGCAAACTTTGTGAAAACTAATATTTGTGTCATTCTCAAAACTTTTGGCCACGACTATATACTCAAACTCTCACTGCTCACAATTAAGGAGGGTGCTTTGCATGTGGAAGAGGTGGAAATGGGGGAAGACATTGCACAGGGTGATAGCCAGACCACCCTCAGTTTGTCTTCTCTGCGCAAATTGAATGATGATGATGATGATGAGGAGGAGTAGCAGAAGATGGTTGCCTCCGCTACAGAGGGTAGTACCCATGGAAGTTTCATTCCATCTGATCAGCGTGAATACGCAGAAGAGGAGGAAGAGGATAAGGAGATTGAGAGTCATTCTCCTGATTACAATAGCAAAGTCTTGCCTGTTGGGACTCTGGCACATATAGCTGACTTTATGTTAGGCTGCCTTTCCCGTGACCCATTTTTTATTTTATTTTTTGCATTTTGGAAAACACAGATAAACCGGTTGTTCACCCTTCTAGACCTCCACTACAAAGAGAACTTCTCATCTCTCATTCCTCTGGTGGAGAGGATGAGCAAAATTATGCAATACCAGAAGGTCCTTGTTGAAAAATTGCTCCAAAAATGTACAGCTGACAATGCTGGCAGCAGAGTACGCAGTTCCGTGGGCAACCTATGAGGGTAGACGAGGGGAACACACAGCAGTTCCAAAAGAGTCAGCGCAACACTCTCCAAAGCCTGGGACAGTTTCATGACACCCCGCCAGTACCCTTATCCTGATGCGCGGCCCAGTGCAACAAGGAGGGAAAAAGCTTGGAAGATGGTAAATGAGAACGTCGCAGACCGTGTTAACATCCTTAATGATCCCTCTGTGCCTTACAACTACTGGGTGTACAAGCTGGACACGTGGCACAAACTGGCGTTCTACACCTTCGAGGTGCTGACAGGTTGACTCTTATAAAAATAAACAATTCCTGAATTGACCGTGAATTCTCTACTCCATCAAAGGAAAGCGGCTGAATATAAAGGCACTTCAAATGTGTTTTTTATTATGTACTGAATACACTGTATTCCCATGCACCCCTTCCACCACAAAAAAGGGTATATGGTTCAATCTTCCTTTTCTCGTCCTCCTCATCTTCTATCATATCAACATGCTTATTAGTCTGCCTTCGCTCCTAATGTTGTAGAGGGTCAGCTCACCTGCAGGTCCACGCAGATAATGTTTTAGAGGGTCAGCTCACCAGCAGGCCCTCACCTACAATCTTTTAGAGGACCAGCTCACTTGCAGGCTCTCGCATGTAATGTTTTAGATGGTCAGCTCACCAGCAGACCCTGACCTACAATTTTTTAAAGGGTCAACTCACCAGCAGGCCTTCACCTACAATCTTTTAGAGGGTCATCTCACCTGCAGGCCTTTGCATAAAATTTTTTGAGGGTCAGCTCACCAGCAGGCCCTCACATAGAATCTTTTAGATGGTTGGCTCACCTGCAGGCCCTCACCTACAATCTTTTAAAGGGTCATCTCACCTGCAGGCCCTCGCATATAATGTTTTAGCGGGTTAGCTCACCAGCACGCCCTCACATATAATGTTTTTGAGGGTTAGCTCACCATCAGACCCTCAACCATAATGTTTTACAGGGTCAGCTCACCAGCAGGCCCTCGCTCTTAATTTTTTCAATGGTCAGCTCAGATGCAGGCACTCGCCTATAATTTTTTTGATGCTCAGTTCAGCAACAGGCACTCGCCTGTAATGTTTTAGAGAGTCAGCTCTGCAGCAGACCCTCACTTCCAATGTTTTAGATGGTCAACTGAGTAGCAGGCCCTCGCCCGTAATGTTTTAGAGGGTCACCAGCAGGCCCTTGCTTCTAATATTTTTGAGAGTCACCAGCAGGCCCTTGCTTCTAATGTTTTTGAGAGTCACCAGCAGGCCCTTGCTCCTAATGTTTTTGAGGGTCACCAGCAGGCCATCAATCATAACTTTTCAAGGGTTTATGATGCCCTTCTCTATGTGTAATAAAGGGTGTATTGAAGTGCTGTTTCCTTGTAATTTTTTGCATCCCTTTCACTTAGTGCATAGGCTTTATGAGTGTAGGAGTCCCACTACCTGAACAATTGTACCACAATGTGAATGAGGCCCTCCTTTATGTGACATACAGGTTGTATCAGAGTGCCTCTTCCTTGTAATTTTTGGCAGCACTTGCACTTTATATACAAGTAAATATACAGGAAATAATGTTTCATAACAATTTTTCCTCTAAAATCGATTTTACCTTCGGTTTTGTGCGTATTATTGTCAGTCTATTAAAGTGGCGTACTACTCGAACACCATCATTCCCAGCAGTGACCTGGGAGTCCAAAATGCATCTATACATCCTCCACATGCTGTTCCTGAACCATTTCAGTGGTGTTTCCATCCATTTCTGACCTTTTCCTGTGAACCAGACACCCTCCCCTTTTCAGAGCAGGGGGTGTCTGGTTTAATGCTCTGGTTCTCCCATTGACTTCCATTGTGCTCGGGTGCTTGTTAGAGCATCCGAGCCTCCCAAAGTGCTCTACTCGAGCACCCGAGCACTTTGGTGCTCGATCAACACTAAAAGTCAGCCATGTGTGCAAGAGTTCAAACAGACAAGACTTTGCTGTCTTCATCAGGAGAATGGCTCGCATTCTCCCTATCCTCTTCCTCCTCTTCGGACCTTTTATGCTGAACAGATGGAATAAACCTCCTATGGTTACTACCCTCTGTAGTGTAGGCAAACATCTCCTGCTCCTCCTCCTCATCATCATCCAATTCGCACTGAGAAGATGAACTGAGGGTGGTCTGGATATGACCCTGTTTACTGTCCTCCTCCATTTCCACCTCTTCCACATGCAAAACATCAGTTTTCATTGTGAGCAGTAAGTGTTTAAGTTGACACAGAAGTGGGATGGGTACGCTGATGATAGCGGCATCGCCACTCACCATATGTGTTGATTCCTCAACGTTTTTTAAAACCTCACAGAGGTCACACATCCATGCCCACTTCTCGCTTGTGAAGAGCGGAAGCTGACTGGAAAGGTGATGACCATGTTTAGCTGGTATTCCACTACTGCCCTCGGCTGCTCATAAATCATGGCCAACATGTGGAACATGGAGTTCCAGCGCATGCTCACGTCGCACAAAAGTCGATGAGCTGGCAATTGCAAGCGCTGCTGCAGCATTGCCAGACCAGCGGCACCCGTAGATGACTTTCAGAAATAGGCACACATGCGGCGCACCATCACCAGTAGCTTAGGAAAATTGGAGTAGGTTTTGAGAAACCACTGAACCACTAAGTTGGAGACGTGGACTAGGCATGGGATGTGTCTGAGCTTGCCAAGGTTCAAAGCCGTCATCAAGTTACGGCCATTATCAGACACAATTATGCCTGGTTGTAGGTTGAGTGGAGAGTGCCACAGTTCAGTCTGGTCCCTTATACCCTGACACAGCTCTGCGGCAGTGTGCTGTTTGTCACCTAAGCAAATTAGTTACAGCACGGCCTGTTGCTGCTTCCCCACTGCAGTGCTACACTGCTTCCAGCTACTGACTGATGGCTGACTGGTGCTGCAAGATGAGAATTCAGAGGTGGAAGTGGAGGAGGAAGTGAAGGAGGAGAATGGGCGGTTGCAGCCACTAATATAGCTGGTGGCGGAAATCCTTATGGAAGTAGGGCATGCAATCCTTGGCGTCGGTAGCACCTGTGCCATCACAGCGTACGACTCGCTCATGGCCTCCACAACATTCACCCAGTGTGCCATCAGGGAAATGTAGCATACCTGGCCAAAAGCACTTGTCCTTGTGTCAGTCGTTACGCGGACCTTCACAACAACTGTGTTGGACGGGTGAAGTTACGGGGCACATGCTGGTGTAAGGCGGGGATGGCACCCCGGGAAAAATAGTGACGGCTGGGGACTGAGTAACAAAGGACGGTCACCGCCATCAGGCTGCGGAAAGCCTCAGTGTCCACAAGCCTAAATGGCAACATTTCCAGGACCAGCAATTTGGAAAGTTGGTAATTTAGAGCTATGGCCTGTGGGTGAGTGGCTGGGTATTTGCACTTTAGTTCAAAGGCCTGGGGTATGGACATCTGTCAGCTGTGCTGGGACACAGAAGTGGATGTGCTAGCTGATGGTTCTTGCAAAGGTCCAGGTGCAGGGCGGGAGGCATCTGGGTCTGAGTCTTGGACAGGGGATTGGCCAGCATATAACACAGGGGAAGAGGAGGCAGTGGTGTGAACCGCAGACACTGATTGTGGACCCAGGTGTTCGGCCCACCTATTAGGGTGCTTTGATGCCATGTGGCAGATCATGCTGGTGAGGTTGCTAGTGTGCACGCCCCTGCTCATTTTGGTATGGCACAGGTTACAAATGACAATTCTTTTATCATCCGCACTTTCCTCAAAAAAAGGGTCAGACTGCCGCACACTTATCCCTTGGCAAGGGAGATTGCCGCAAGGGGGTGCTCCGGGGAACTGTTGCTGGCCTGTTTGGTGTGGCCCGCCTTCTCCCTTTTGCCACCCCACTGCCTCTTCCAGTCCGTTGCGGTGCTGCGGATCCCTCCCCCTCTGTACTGCTGTCCTCGCTCGGCTTGCCATCTTCCCAGGTTGGGTCAGTGATTTCATCATCCACCACCTCCTCTTTCGCTTCCTCACTATGATCATCCTCCTGACTTGCTGACCTAACAAGAACCTCACTTAATGACAACTGTGTCTCATCCTCTTCATCAACCTCTTGAGACATTAATTGCCGTTGACTTATTGCCAACTGTGTCTCATCATCATCATCCACCTTGTGAAACACTAATTGCCATTCCCCACTTTCATCTTCTTCTGACTGTGGATGCTCAAAAGTTTGGGAATCAATGCATAAGATCTCCTCATGTCCTTCTTCAAGTGGGCTTGGTGAGAGGCCCAAATCAAGAAATGGCAATTAAAAGATCTCCTCGGAATATCTGAGTGTGGGATTACTTTTTTGCCAAGACACTCTATGGTGAGAGGAAGAAGGATCAGGGTGAGGATTCTGTGAACCAGAGTCTTGGCTACTAAGACTGAACTTTGTGGAAGAAAGGGTGGTGCTTAACCGACTGGAAGCATTATCTGCTGCAATCCAACCGACCACCTGGTTGCACTGGTCTGACTTCGAGAGTGGTGTCCTGCACCGCCCTGCAAACTGGGCATAAAGCTAGATATTGTGGATGAGTGTGTTTCTTGTTCTCTGGAAGCAGGCACAGTTTCACCGCGCCCAGGGCCACGGCCTCTGCGTGCACCATCAGCAACACGGCCACTTCCCCGTCCCTTACTGCTCGCCATGAGAATATTAAATGGTATATATGCTTGCAAGTATGTTACATGTACAGTAGCTCAGGTTTTGTAAGTGTATTCGCAAATAAATTACACTGAATGTCACAGATAGGATGTGAAAACGTTATACAGGAGATGTAGCGCAGGAAATGTGGTCAAACAATTGCTCTGGATGTCACAGATATTTAGGATGTGCAAATGTAACACAACAGATGTAGCAGAGCTTGTGTCACTGTTAGCAGCGGCCAAACAAGTGCACGCAATTTAGCGCAGGTTGCTGTAATAATATATATAGCAGCCAGATAAAGCAATAGTCCTTAAAACGACTTTTGGGTCTCTAACAACAGTAAACCGTGCCTGAAAATAAATAGTGTGAAAATGTATTTTTTTTTCCACCCATCTAAGCTCTTCTTGCATAGACATAGCAGGCCTTAGAGGTGCAGGACTTAAGTTTGGTTGCATGCTTTTAATATCCTGTTACCACTGATGGGAGCATTACTGGCCCTAATGTCCTGGAAATTTGTAGCTAACACCATTGACCTGATACTTTGTGGCTAAAGCTGTAGAAAGGCACAGCTATGCAAGATGATCCTTTCCTAACATACAAACATCTTACTTCCAGGTTATTTGGCCACTCTCTGGCTATATAATTTTGTGACTATATGGTAAATAATAAGGGAAAATGTGAATAGCACTTACGGCTCAAAACTATTCTAAGGTTGGCCATGTACACAATAGATTATTGCTTTAAGATTCATCCAATTCTAGCAGGACAATCTAAAGTGTATGAGAGCCCCCTGATTGTCCCTGGATGTACGTTTTGGGGAAATGAGGATCAAGCATGTTAGATTTCAAGATGTCTACTCTTTTTTTCTGTTGCAAGATAAGGCAGAGTGTCTGGAAGGGACATGTCTTCCTCTCTGCTGTTTGATAGACATGCTGCACTGAGCATTCATGTCTATGGACAGTGGTAGACTTTAACACCATGCAAACAAATCAAATGCTAGGGGCCCAAGTGATCAGTGACCTCCCAGCTAGCCACAAAGAGTTGACTTAGGCTACTTTCACACTTGCGTTTGATCGGATCCGTTCTGAACGGATCCGATCATATTAATGCAGACGGAGGCTCCGTTCAGTACGGATCCGTCTGCATTAATAACTTAGAAAAATTTAAAAAAGTAGCCTCAGACGGATCCGTTCAGACTTTCAATGTAAAGTCAATGGGGGACGGATCCGCTTGAAGATTGAGCCATATGGTGCCATCTTCAAGCGGATCCGTTCCCATTGACTTACATTGTAAGTCTGGACGGATCCGCACGCCTCCGCACGGCCAAGCAGCGTTCAGCTGTCCGCCTGGCCGTGCGGAGGCGAGCGGAGCGGAGGCTGAATGCCGCCAGACTGATGCAGTCTGAGCGGATCCGCATCCATTCAGACTGCATCAGGGCTGGACGGAAGCGTTCTGCTCCGCTCGTGAGCTCCTTCAAACGGAGCTCACGAGCGGACAGCAGAACGCTAGTGTGAAAGTAGCCTTAGATAAACAATTAAAGGGGCAGCTGGTTCAAGCACATGGGTGGGTAGGGAGGCCCTTTTTAGCTGTAGAGCAGTAGCAGAAGTGCCCAGACTGCACCTCTAAGCTCAGAATGGAGTTCAGTGGACTTATAAGGTATTACTTAGAAAGCTGATGGGCAGAGCTGTGCATAAGGGGAAGAGCCTAGAGGTATAATGTGATGAGCAGCATGGGCAATATTCATTTTTGCGATATTTCACATATTTTTGGCCTAATTGGCTAAATTCTAGAATTAGTCAACTTGTCATTATTTTCTTGATTGCAAAAATCGGCAATGTTATATGCGCGCATTGCACGCACAATACAGGTGTGGGTCACTTTTGCTACATTTTTCAAGCTGCTAGAAGTTTCCTGAGACTGGAGAAAATGCACAATACAGTAATTCCTATCACACTACCTAACACCCTGCACTGCAACCTATCAGCTACACTATACATCAATCTAACCCCTATTTTTTGGCTTTTTTAAGCGCAGGGAGTGATAAATTCCCCCCATTGAGGTTTATTAGTGGACATAACTCAATCCACTAATTAGCCCTCCAAAAGTGCCAAACTAGTGAGCAGAAAATAAGTACTTCCCTGTTCTGGGTCACAGCAAGTATTAGATGCTCCTTTTCAGAGCTGTTTAGCGGCATGAGAAATCTTGTCTTCGATCACTGCTCCGAGCACTTTTTTTCCATGCCATTCCATTCCCTAGTATAAATCCATCAGAATGTTACATTGATGCTCTGTTTTAAACAGTTTAATTATAGATATGGGTTTTCTTAAAAAAATTGTAATACATAAAACAATACTTTTCAGGATCATATTTATATTTTTCACTTTAATATTCTTTCATCCACATAATATTTTGACAGTAAAAAAAATAAAATAAAATAATAATAATATATATATATTTTTAGTTTATTTTTTTTTCTAATTACAAGCAATGGTGGCCATCTTCACGCAAATAAAATAATTTTGAATAAGTAAAAATCCATATGAAAAAATAAATGATGAGTTTCTTAGTTGCTGCCTGCAACACAGCCATCAAAAACATCAGTGGTTCAAGTGAGCAGAGAGAGACCGCCTTGCATGTCAGTTCTAGCACTTGATTAATAGAGGCTGATTAAATCTCCTTCTCCACATTTTCCACCCTGGCGATGATATTCTTTTTTATTTTTTATGCTAATATTCACTTACTTCTCTCTGTTCTCTTTTGTGTTGTAGGACTCCTTGTGGGCTTTTTGGAGAATGCCGTCAAACCTCACAAATAATATAGTGAAGAGTTTTCTTATTATATACAGTGCTTTACATGCAGAGGCTAAGACCATTCAAAACTTTATATGTATTCAATAAATATTCAGCTTGTTCTTTAAAATGTTTTTTATGTGATTTTCTTTTTTAAATGAAGATTAGATAGATGAAAAATTTGCACAATATGGATGTATATTGCATAGTTCTGAAATGTGTCTGAATTATTATGATTATTATCTACATATGCGTTGTTAATAAAATATTTTGAATGATTCCTTTATCAAATTCCTTCCTCCTTTTCTTTTTAACGCTACTGTTAAATTACATTTTGGAACATCTCATTATGAAGACAAGTGCTACTTTCGGCATGCACATGCACAGACGTGCAATTGTATGCCTTACTTTTTCCCTGTTCCTTATGTCTTTTATTGTTTGTTTGAAAACATTTGTCATAATTTTGCCAATTAAGAATTCTTACAGAATCTGAAAAATGAAAACTGTATGAATTCCATATTATGCAGAAGTACAGAGGAGCATTAGACACTTCTCTGCTGCTATGTTTCTGATAAGTGCAAACCATGGGGCTAATAGCTTGAACTAACAGCATCATAAGTCCTTTTGATGGTGGTAATGTTTGTCATTAAACCAGCAGTCAGGCTGGGATTCTCGCAGATGCAAGATTCACACTAAAACATCAGGTTGCTGCTCTGATGGCTGGGTGTAAAGCGCTTATCTCTGAACTCTTGACAGCTTAGAAACACTGATTTAAGCCTTATGGTTATAAGTTTGTTAAGAATTTATCTATAATAAGTGTGTATGAACGTGAGGAATTCAAAGATAAGAACTATACAGTCATGGCCAAAAGTTTTAAGAATGACACAAATATTAGTTTTCACAAAATTTGCTGCTAAACTGCTTTTAGATCTTTGTTTCAGTTGTTTCTGTGATGTAGTGAAATATAATTACACGCACTTCATACATTTCAAAGGGTTTTATCGACAATTACATGACATTTATGCAAAGAGTCAGTATTTGCAGTGTTGGCCCTTCTTTTTCAGGACCTCTGCAATTCGACTGGGCATGCTCTCAATCAACTTCTGGGCCAATTCCTGACTGATAGCAAGCAACCCATTCTTTCATAATCACTTCATGGAGTTTGTCAGAATTAGTGGGTTTTTGTTTGTCCACCCGCCTCTTGAGTATTGACCACAAGTTCTCAATGGGATTAGGATCTGGGGGGTTTCCAGGCCATGGACCCAAAATGTCAACGTTTTGGTCCCCGAGCCACTTAGTTATCACTTTTGCCTTATGGCATGGTGCTCCATCGTGCTAGGAAATGCATTGTTCTTCACCAAACGATTGTTGGAAGAAGTTGCTGTTGGAGGGTGTTTTGGTACCATTCTTTATTCATGGCTGTGTTTTTGGGCAAAATTGTGAGTGAGCCCACTCCCTTGGATGAGAAGCAACCTCACACATGAATGGTCTCAGGATGCTTTACTGTTGGCATGATACAGGAATGATGGTAGCTCTCACCTTTTCTTCTCCGGACAAGCCTTTTTCCTGATGCCACAAACAATCGGAAAGAGGCTTCATCGGAGAATATGACTTTGCCCCAGTCCTCAGCAGTCCATTCACCATATTTTCTGCAGAAGATCAATCTGTCCCCGATGTTTTTTTTGGAGAGAATTGGCTTCTTTGCTGCCCTTCTTTTCACCAGGCCATCTTCCAAAAGTCTTCGCCTCACTGTGCGTGCAGATGCGCCCACACCTGCCTGCTGCCATTTGTGAGCAAGCTCTGCACTGGTGGCACTCCGATCCCGCAGCTGAATCCTATTTAGGAGACGATCCTAGCGCTTGCTGGACTTTCTTGGATGCCCTGAAGCCTTCTTAACAAGAATTCAACCTCTTTCCTTGAAGTTCTTGATGATCCTATAAATTGTTGATTGAGGTGCAATCTTAGTAGCAACAATATCCTTGCCTGTGAAGCCATTTTTATGCAACACAATGAGAGCTGCACACGTTTTTTTGCAGGTCACCATGGTTAACAATGGAAGAACAATGATTTCAAGCATCACCCTCAGTCTGCCATTTTAACCAAATCAGCCTGACATAATGATCTCCAGCCATGTGCTCGTCAACATTCTCACCTGAGTTAACAAGACGATTACTGAAATGATCTCAGGAGGTCCTTTAATGACAGCAATGAAATGCAGTGGAAAGTTTTTTTTGGGATTAAGTTAATTTTCATGGCAAAGAAGAACTATGCAATTCATCTGATCACTCTTCATAACATTCTGGAGTATATGCAAATTGCTATTATAAAAACTTAAGCAGCAACTTTTCCAATTTCCAATATTTATGTAATTCTCAAAACTTTTGGCCACGACTGTACATCAAGCCATCAGAGCAGCAATAAAATGCAACCATAAAAAATTACCCCAGAAGGTGTTCATAGCCTTTAATGTATAAATAAAGAGTTATAGCAAATATTACCTGAATTTTTCAATGACCTATGTTATGTGTCAATGCGTTTATGTCAAGTTAACATTTGCGAAGAAAGGGTGAAGCATGGTGAAAGCCAATACGTCCAGTATTTCTGTACCACAACATCATCTGTCGGGGAAGAGTTAGTACACTGCCAAACATATAAGTTGATAATCCAGTTGGAAATGGGAAATTTTGCTTGTTTGTGTAAGGGCACCTTAAAAGGGTTATCCCATGAAAAAATTTCTACAGTGTTCAAACCAGTGCCTGGATCTAAATACTTTTGCAATTGCACGTAATTAAAAAATCCATATAGCCATTGAGTTATTCAATAAAATGTATCTATATAGCGCCCCCTTCTGCTTGTTTTCTTTCTTATTTCTTTGTCCGGCTCACTGAGATGGCTGCACATGCTCAGTTTCATCCTTTAACTAAACTTTGAAAGGGAGAGCATGGACACGCCCCCTTAGCTGCAGTAGAAAAGACACTCCCCTTGAGCTGTCAGCTTGATACAAACCTAGCAGAGCAATGAACGGGGAGATCTCTAGATCCATGTGAGGCTGGTTCTAGCTTTGTTAGAAAGAGATTGTCATGTACTATATGATGTTTTTTTTTTTTTTTCATTTTTCATGGAATAACACCTTTAACCTAATTACTCTGTATATCTGTGATAAGAATTTTCAATTGCATGGACAAAGAGAAGATAGAAAATTGAAGATGCAAATAAAATAAGTTGAAAAATCTTGCTGTACAGAAAAATATGACACTGAAGAATAAATATTGAAAGCACAATAGAAATAAAAGCTAATACAGCAATATAGATTTAAGAGCTGAAATGTCCCAGAGTTGAGAATGGGAGTTAGTGGTAAGGGATAATGAAAGACACACGTCCTTGGGCAGATTAAAGGAAACAAATAGGGAGATAAGTGGAGACAAGAGAAGAGAGATAGGTAGGTGCAGCATTGATGAGGGCTTTGAAGGTTAAAATTAGAAATTCAAATTGAATCTCGAAGGAAATACACAGCAATTGTTGGAAAAGGGTCACATTTCTAAAACAATTAAAGAAGAAGCACTGGCAATGGTGTGAACCTGAGTCTGCATGGTGAGCAATGCAATAGAAATCAAAGGGTTAAAATATCCGATTTAAAGGGAATGCGTCATCAGAAAATAACCTATTGTTTAAATATAATTTTTATGTTCAATATAAACACCTCTATATAGATAAAATAGTAACCACCCATCGCAATAGGTGATATCACAGCTTATCTACTTCCTCCTGACTTCTTCACAGGTCACATAACCTGTCTAGAAAACTCTCCCATAGAAGTGAATGGGGTCAGCTCCTGTCCATTGTGGCCCATGGACAGGAAGGCTTAACCTATTGAAGGCATAGAGGGCAATGTGAAAATTGCACAATTATATACATTTAACCCCTGCCATCCCAGCTCCATACATGTACGGCAGAAGGAAGGGTTTAAAATATGTTTGTCTATAGGGATAATGTCTAAATACTACCTGTTATGTGCCATAATGGCCACCATAAAATTAAGGAAGTGCAGGTTCCACATGCATGCTGGGTCCACTCTGCCTTTTACCATTTTTGGTGGCATAATTGCCTCCATTAAATCCAGGGAATGCAGGTACCAACATGCATGCTGAGCCCACTCTATACCTCTCCTGGTGCCAGATGGCAATGAATGCAACGAGAGCCGGCTACAGTTTTATACTTACACTAATTACAATCTGGCAGACAGGCTAGTCAGGGGTGCAAGACCAACTGGAGTCAGCCACACCTCCAGCTCAGTACAACTGCAAAAAAAGGGTGTCAGTCAGCACATCCCAATGCACAGGTGCACACCGCCATGGCCAGAAACACAAAGAAAAAAAAACCCACAATGCAACAGTACTCAGCAAACACAAATAACATACATTGTGCATTGTGGGTTTTTTTCTTTGTGTTTCTGGCCATGGTGAAGTGCACCTGTGCATTGGGATGTGCTAACTGACTCCGGGAAGGTGGGCAAGGAAAAGGAAAATGCAAAAATAAAAAATCCTCCAGGACTCTAGTAGTTAAAAAAAAAACATAGATAGTGACATGGAAAACTAAAGAAACTCTAAAAATTCAAAAAAATATATGTGTTTAACAAAAAAAATGATTTAAACAATAGGTTATTTCTTTCAAGGAATTGTGGAATTGTGCGGAATTCCGAATTTATCAAGAATTTTCCCAAAATGTGGATTCCTTCTCTCTCTCTCTCTGGGCCATTAATAGCATTTTTGAATTGGGTAGAATCTATTTGTACCCAAATCAATAAAAAATAGATAAATAGCTAAATTTCAAGGAAATTTGCTCATGTCTAGTAAATATAAATCTTTTACTTACTGAGGCAGACTGAGGGGATTAGGTAAAAACTAGTTATTCCGGGACAATCCCTTCAAGGGTTGTCATTAGTGTTGGGCGAGCATGCTCAGCCGAACACCAGTTCGGCTCAAGCATCGCGGAGTTCGGCCGAACACTGCGTGTGCTCGAGTGCAATGTATTTACATTTTTTTAATTATTTTTTTGTAATTACACATTTAATTTGTGCCATACAATTTTTACAATTACAAAAAAAAAAAATATAAATGTAATCTCTATTTCTGAAATGTTTCTGCAAGGATTCAAACTCACAACCTTGTACATTAGAGGTAAGGATGTTAACTACTACACTATAGAGGTACATGTTAACCTGCACAGAAATAAAAAATAAGTCTTCTGCTGAATAAGAATACTCACTACATCAGAAACTACTATGAGGTTTTTCTAAAACAGTTTAGCATTTAGCTTTATAGCTGAGTGGATAAGGTCCTTGCCTCTAATGTACAATGTTGGGAGTTAAAATCCGTTCAGAAATTATATTTAAATACACTGAAGTGTTCCCAAGCAATGACTCCATATATGGATATAGCTATATATGGAGTCAGAGCAGGGACTCCTAAGCCGAACTAGAGTACCGACACCCTCCCCTCTTCAGAGCAGGGGGTGCCTGGGATTCTCCCGCTGACTTCAATTGTGCTCGTGTACAACACCTGAGCATCTTGAAGTGTTCTACACGAGCACTTTGGTGCTCGCCAAACACTAGTGGTAATCCCTGTTCAGTACGGCCACACCTTTCAAAACAAACCCTTTCAGTACCAGGGCACTTTTCACCTTAAATGCCAGGACGATTTAGCAAATATGACATGTGTCACTTTATGTGGTAATAACTTCGGAACGCTTTTGCTTATCCAAGCCATTCTGAGATTATCTCATGACACATTGTACTTCATGACAGTGGTAAATTTGAGTCAATATATTTCACCTTTTATTTTTAAAATAATCTAAAATTTACCCAAAATTTTTGAAAGATTTGCAATTTTCAAAATGTGAATTTCTCTACTTTTAAGACAAATAGTAATACCTAATAAAATGGTAATCAATCAACATTACCCATATGTCTGCTTTATATTGACATCATTTTGTAAATGTAATTTTATTTTTTTAGGACGTTATTTCAAATTTTCAACAAAAATGCCAAAACCATATTTTTAAGCACCAATTCAGTTATAATGTGATTTTGAGGGGCTTACATAATGTAAACCACCCATAAATGACCCCATTTTAGATACTAAACCCCTCAAATTATTCAAAACTTATGTTACAAAGTTAACCCTTCAGGTGTTCCTGTTAACCCTTCAGGTGTTCCACAAGAAATAAAGGAAAATGGAGGCAAAATTTAAAAATTTCATTTTTTTGCAGATTTTTTTATGTTAATAAATTTTTTCTTGCTACACAGCAAGGGTTAACAGCAAAAAAAACCTCAATATATATTACTCTGATTATGCAGTTTACAGAAATAACCCATATGTGGAGGTAAACTGCTCTATTGGCATGTGGCAGTGGTCAGAACGAAAGGAGAGCCATATGGATTTTGGAGGCAGATTTTGCTAGAATAGTTTTTAGGCACCATTTTGCATTTGACCCTGATGTACCCCTCCAGTGAAAACCCTCAAAAAGTGACCACATTTTGTAAACTACACCCCTTAAAGAATATATATAGCAGGTAACTGAACACTTTGACACCCCCCCCCCCCCCCCAAGCGTTTTATAGAATTTGGAATTTGGAAACACTTGGCTGTAAAAATGTAAAGTTTTGTTTCTTCCAATAAAATGTTGTTTTTGCAAGGGGTAACAGGAGAAAACACACCCCATAATTTGTTACCCATTTTCTCCTAAATACAGCAAAACCCCATATGTTGTGGTGAACTGCTTTGGGGGCACAAGCAGGACTCAAAAAGGAAGTAGCGCCATATGACTTTTGCAGTGCAGATTTTGATGGATAGGTTTATGGGTGCCATTGGTTTTTATTTTTTAAGTGATTGTTTTATGTGGGGGCGAATTTTTTGCGGGATGATTGGTACCATTTTTGAGTAAGAATTTTTGATCGCTTGGTATTATACTTTATGTGAGGCAATGTGAAAAAAATTGCTGTTTTGGCATTGACCTGAGGGGGCATATAATGTGATATTTTTATAGAGCAGGTGCGGCGATACCTAATAAGTCTATGATTTTAACTTTTGTTAAGTTTTACACAGTGAAATCATTTTTGAACAGAATTAAATCATGTTTTTGGGTTGCCATTTTCTGAGAACCCTTTTCTTTTATTTTTTGGGAGATTGTCTTATGTAGGAGCTCATTTTTTTTCCGGGATCAGATGACGGTTTGATTGGTATCATTTTGGGGTACATAAGACTTTTTGGTCACTTGGTATTACACTTTTTGGGAGACAAGGTGACCAGAAAATGTTTATTTTGACACGGTTTTTATTTTTAAAAAATAACAACGTCCACCTGACGGTGTATATCATTTGATATTTTAATAGAGCCAGTCGATACGGATGCAGCGATACCTAATATGTCTACTTTTCTTTTTTTTTTCTTTTTTCTGTTTATTTTGGTAAAAGGACACTTTTTTTACGTGACACTTTTAATTTTTTGGTAAAACTTTCTTTTTTCACTTTATTTTTTGTCCCACTCTGGGGCACTGATCCCCATTACAATGCATTACAATACTTCTGTATTGTAATGCACTGGCTGTAAGTGTATTACCAGTGTAATACACTTACAGCTTCCTGCCTGTGAGATCAAGGGGGCTGGATCTCACAGGCTCTCACGGAAGGCAGCCATGATGCCTGCTATTGGGTCCCCGTTTCAGCAGCGCGGGGACACGATGGACACCCCGCATCCAGCAGCATACCGCACATGCCGCGGTCAGCGCTGACCGCGGCAGTGCAAGGGCTATTGCGCCGGCATTAGTGTTTTTACCGATGCCAGCGCATACAGCAGTGTCCAGCTATCAGTGACTGCAGGACCCTGCAGCTGATTGGGCGGGCACAGCTCCTGCGTCCGCCCCATCAGAGCGCCATAGCTGTACAGCGCTGGGATTTCTGTCCCAGTTTCCAGCGCCGTACATGTACAGCCATGGTATCCTACGGGTTAAACTTGCTAGACACCAATGTTGCTTCACATGCTACATAGCTAAGGACAGACATAGATGAAATTTGCCCCATAATAAGATCAAAATAGAGCCCCTCCCTTTATGGTGGTGTTTGTGTCACCATTCTATACTGGTAGAAAGTTACCTTTGGCTGTAGCTACAATAAGACCACGTGATTAGTCCACGCATATATATTTTCTGCTTTATATCACAACTGCATTGAAGTTTTATACTACTGTATATTATATTTTAACAAACTTTACATTTGAAAATTGACAGAACTCGTTTAATGTGATCTATATGCTTGCTGTTTCATTTTCTGCTCACGTATTCCTTCCAAAAAGTAAGAACGTCTGTCACTAGTTCCTCCTTGTTTTGTTGCCTAGCAACATGCCATATTTAGTTATTCATTGGGAACCAAGTCATTTTTACTTGGATAATATATCGAGCTCTGTAGAGAGAGCAGGCTCGCTAGATTGATTGTGGCCAAAGGAAAGTAAAACGAGACCCTTTCCATGCCCTGCTCGGTTAAGACTGCCATTGGTGTTCATTGATGAAATCAGTACTGTGGAACAAATCAGTGCTCCCTAAGGAAATAATATGTATTCATCATGCTGTAATGACTAGAAATTGGTACATATGTGTTTCATCATCGCTAATGGAAATTAGCATATCGTTTATACCTGCCCATAACAGTCATTGCAAACCATTAAGATAGCGTGGAAAAATAAGATGATTTATGCGTATACTATAAAAATATGAATTTCCAGTCAGGTAGAAGGTGCAAGACATATAAAGGCAATAAAGATCTTTAAAGCAGTCAGGGTGTGCACTACTTAAAGGGGTTGTCTTACTTCTGCAAATGGCATTTACCATATAGACACAGTTAATACAAGGTACTTACTAATGTACTGTGATTGTCCATATTGCCTCCTTTGCTGGCTTGATTCCTTTTTCCATGGCATTATACACTACTTGCTTCGAGGGGTTATGACTACCGCTGCAATTAAGCAGTGTTTGCCATGCTTGTACAATATAGGAAAAAGTCCCAGCCTTTCTAGTGACCCAGACTGTGAGATTGTCCACAGTTACACATGTGCAGCAGCTCCCGGTCCGGCCACTGGTACCTGTAACCCCTGGAAACCAGAAGTGTATCATGCCATTAAAAAATGAATCAAGCCATCAAAGGAAGTAATATGGACAATCACAAAACATTAGGAAGTGCCTTCAATTAAATCTATCTCTAATTTAACCTTTTCTACCCCAGGACAGTTTTCACCTTCCTGCCCAGGCCATTTTTTTGCAAATCTGAAATGTGTCACTTTATGTGGCAATAACTTTGGAACATTTTTACTTATCCCGGCCATTCTGAGATAATTTTTTGTGACACATTGTACTTCATGACAGTGGTAAATTTGAGTCAATATATTTTACACTTATTTATAAAAAATCCCAAATTTACAAAAAATTTGCAAACATTCACAATTTTCTACATTTAAATTTCTATACTTTTAAGACAGATAGTAATGCCTCATAAAATAGTTATCAGTCATCATTTCAGATATGTTTACTTTATGTTGGCATCATTTTGTAAATGTCATTTTTTTTTTTTTTAGGACGTTGAAGCCATTTTTTTAATTTTCAACAAAATTTCCAAACCCATTTTTTAAGCACCAATTCATAATGGAAACCACCCATAAATTACAACATTTTAGAAACTACACCCCTCAAATTATTCAAAACTAATGTTACAAACTTTGTTAATCCTTTAGGTGTTCATTTCAAAATTTAATTATTTTTTGCAAATTTTTCATGTTAATCTTTTCTTCTTGCAACACAACAAGGGTTAACAGCAAAATAAACCTCAATATATATTACTCTGATTCTGCAGTTTACAGAAATACCCCATATGTGGCGGTATGCTGTAGCAGGGATCGAGAAGGGTAAACAACCAGTAATCAGTTTTGTCCAAAATGCATAAAACCCGTGAGTCAAGGGAAAGGCAGCCTAACAAAGTCAGCCATTTGTGCCAGAGTCCCTAGAGGCAAGACTTCGCTGTTGTCATCAGGAGGATGACTCTCAATCTGCTCACCCTCTTCCTCTTCTTCTGGCTATCCACGCTGAACAGATGGAATTAAACTTCCATGGGTACTACCCTTTGAAGCGGAGGCAACCGTCTCCTGCTCCTCCTCCTCATCATACAATTTGCGCTGAGAAGATAAACTGAGGGTAGTTTGGCCAACACCCTGTGTAATGTCTCCACCCGTTTCCACTTCTTCCACATGCCAAGCTTTGGCCTTAATTGCGAGCAGCGAGCGTTTGAATAGACACAGAAGTGGGATGGTGACGCTGATAGTAGCGTTATCGCCACTCACCATCAGTGTTTATTCCTCAAAGTTTCTTGAAACCTCACAGAGGTCAGACATCCAAGCCTGGCCAACATGTGAAACGTTGAGTTCCAACGCATGCTCACGCCACACAACAGTCGGTGAGCTGGCAATTTCAAGCGCTGCTGCAGTGTTGACAGATCGGCTGAAGCTGTCGATGACTTACGGATATGTGCATACATGCGGCGCACCTTCACCAGTAGCTCAGGCAAATTGGGGTAGGTTTTGAGAAACCACTGAACCACAAGGTTGAACACGTGGGCTAGGCATGGGATGAGTCTGAGCTTGCCGAGCTCTAAAGCCGCCAACAAGTTACGGCCATTATCAGACACAACCATGCCTTTTTGTAGGTTGAGTGGCGAGAGCCACAGCTCAGTCTGGTCTGTTATCCCTTGCAACAGTTCTGCGGCGGTGTGCTGTTTATCTCCTAAGCATATCAGCTTCATAATGGCCTGTTGCCGCTTCCCAATGCAGTTCTACACTGCTTCCAGCTACCGACTGATGACTGGTGCTGCACGCGGATAATTCGGAGGTGGAAGTTGAGGAGGAGGAGGAGAAGTGGGGGTTTTAGCCCTTAACTTAGGTGCTGGCGGAAACCATGATCAACGTAGGGCCCGCAATTCTTGGTGTCAGTAGCACCTGTGCCATCCCAGGGTATGACTCGCTCCCGGCCTCCACAACATTCACCCAGTGTGCCATCAGGGAAATATAGCGTCCCTCGCCGAATGCACTTGTCCATGTTTCCGTGGTAGAGTGGACCTTCCCAGTAACTGTGTTGGTCAGGGCACGTGTGATGTTACAGGACACATGTTGGTGTAAGGTGGGCACGATACACCCAAAAAAGTGGCAGCTGGGGACTGCGAAATGCTGGATTGCAGCAGACATCAGGCTGCGGAAGGCCTCAGTGTCCACAAGCCTAAATGGAAACATTTCCAGGGCCACTAATTTGGAAAACTGTGCATTTAATGCTATGGCCTGTGAGTGGGTGGCTGGGTATTTGCGCTTGCATTCAAATGCCTGGGGTAAGGACATTTGTATGCTGCGCTGGGACACGGAAGTGGATGTGGTCGCTGATGGTGCTTCCGAAAGTCCAGGTTCAAGGCGGGAGGCATCCGGGCCTGCGCCTTCGACAGGAGATTGGCCAGCATGTAACACAGGATAAGAGGAGGCAGTGGTGTGACCCGCAGACACAGACTGTGGACCCAGCCATTCAACCCACCTATTACGGTGCTTTGATGCCATGTGGCGGATCATGCTGGTGGTGGTGAGGTTGCTAGTGTTCACGCCCCTGCTCATTTTTGTATGGCACAGGTTGAAAATTAAAATTATTTTGCTTCTGAACTTTCCAAAAAAAGCGCCAGACTGTGGAACACCTATCCCTTGAAAAGGGATATTTCTGCAAGGGGGTGCTCCTGGGAACAGTTGCAGGCATCTTTAGTGTGGCCCACCTTTTCCCTTTTGCCACCCCACTGCCTCTTCCAGCTTGTTGCTGTGCAGCAGATCCCTCAAACTCTGTATTGCTGTTCTTGCTCGGCTTTCCACCTTCCCAGGTTGGATCAGTGACTTCATCGCCCACCAACTCCTCTTCCACTTCCTCACTCTGCTCATCCTCCTGACTTGTTGACCTAACCACTACCTCAGTGATTGACAACTGTGTCTCATCCTCTTCATCAACTTCTTGAGAAGTAATTGCCGTTGAGTTATTGGCAGCTGTGTCTCATCATCATCCACCTCATTAAACAGTAATTGCTGTTCCCCACCGTCCTCTTCTTGTGATTGTGGATGCTCAAGAGTTTGGGAATTAGGGCACAAGATCTGCCCCTGTTCAAGTGTGCTTGGCGGGAGGGCCAAATCAAGGAATGGCGCTGAAAAGAGATCCTCTGGAATATCTGAGTGAGGGATCACGTGTTTGCCCAGACTCTCCTTGGTGGGAGGAAGGAGTATCAGGGTGAGGATGGGGTTGAGCAGACTCTTGGCTACTGAGAATGGACTTCGTGAAAGACAGGGTGGTGCTTAACCAACTGGAAGCATTATCTGCTGCAATCCAACCAACCACCTGTTCGCAGTGGTCTGACTTCAAGAGTGGTGTCCTGCGCCGCCCTGCAAACTGGGACATGAAGCTAGGTATCGTGGATAAGTGTTTTTCTTGTGCTCTGGCAGCAGGCACAGTTTCACCGCACCCAGGGTCACGACCTCTGCGTGCACCATCAGCATCAAGGCCACTGCCCTGTCCTTTACTGTTAGCCTTCTTCATATTAAATGTTATATATGATTGAAAGTCTGTCACATGTACAGTAGCATAGGATTTGAAAGTGTATGAGCAAACAAATTAAAATTTGTTTTTTTGGTTGTGGAAATGTCACATTGGAGATATAAAGCAGATATTGTCAATGCTATCACCAGCAGCTAATGAAAAATACCTGGGAATGTCACAGATATTTTGGATGAGTAAACATTACACAGGAGAGTTACCACCGGTAATGTCACTGTCCGCAGCGTCTACGCAAAAAAGTACACGGTATGTCACAGATGCATTTTTTTAACAGTACACGTTACACTGCAGATGTGGCACCGGTAATGTCACTGTCCGCGGCAGACACCATCTACAGAAAAAGTGCACTGTATGTCACAGATATTTTTTGGATGCGCACACTTTACACTGGAGTTGTGGCCCTGGTAATGTCACTGTCCGCAGCGGACATCATCTATTAAAAAAGGTGCACTGTATGTCACTGATATTTTTGGGATGCACACACTTTAAAGAGGAGATATGGTGCAGATAATTTAACTGTCCGCAGGGAACACCGTCTATGGAAAAAGTGCACTGGATGTCACTGATATTTTAGGGATGCGCACACTTTAAACAGGAGATGTGTCGCGGATAATTTAACTGTCTGCAGTGGACGCCGTCTATGGAAAAACTGCACTGGATGTCACTGATATTTTAGGGATGCGCACACTTTAAACATGAGATGTGGCGCGGATAATAACTGACCGCAGCTGACACCATCTATGGAAAAAGTGCACTGGCTGTCACTGATATTTTAGAGATGCTCACAATTTACACAGGAGATGTGGCGTGAATAATTTAACTGTCCGCAGTGGCCTATTACACGGTATTTTGCGCAGGATGCACAAAACATATGTATTGCTGCTGTCACACACAATATTCCTTAAAAAGACTTTTGGGTCTCTGAAAAGTTTTTTTATATAAAAATATTCCTATTACACTCCCTGCACTGTCTGTCCTTTCCTATGCACAGCTCTCCCTAACACTGAGCAATTTAGCTCAGGTAGCTCTACAAACATATATTGCTGCTGTCACACACAATAGTCCTTACAAGAACTTTTGGGTCTATGAAACGTTTTTGTAGAAAAATTCAATTCAATTACACTCCCTACACTCGCTGTCCCTTCCTATGCTCAGCTCTCCCTTACTTAGAATGAGCCGAACACGCGTCATTGGGTGCTATATAGCACCCGATAACGCGTTCCGGGCAGCCAAACACTGTAATGCCAGTAGCCAACATGACTGCTGGCATTACAGTGAAGGGCAGTACTTACTTGCACGTTTATTGGCTGCTTAGCGGGGAGGAGATTCGAGCATTGCCTCGAGCACATGCGGTACTTGGCTGAGCACCGCCATGTGCCGATCATAGCGATGCTCGAGACAAACTAATATTCTCCATATGTTCGCATGTTCGGCGAATCGCGAACAAGCATAGTTCGCCGCAAAACGACCACCGGGGCGAACCACAAGGCCATCTCTACATGGAAGTTTAATTCCATGTGTTCAGTGTAGATAGGCAGAAGAGGAGGAAGAGGATGAGGCGATTGAGAGTCATTGTTTTGATGACAACAGCAAAGTCTTGCCTGTTGGCACTCTGGCACACATGGCTGACTTTATGTTAGGCTGCCTTTCCCCTGATAGCCTAACCACAGACCACCCGCCCTGGTAAGAGCGACCCCGTCTGGAACCTTACCCTATATAAAAATGGCCATAGTAAGCCCCTAGCCCCTGACTTCCACGTGATTCGCTATATAGATCTATGTGTTTTTGACTCATTATAAAAGTATATTATAAGTTTATCGCACCCCTCTGTGTATCACACCTATCGATAGCACACCTATACTAGTGCTTAAAAGGACTTTTGTGGCCCTATTTGCTAGCGTTTGGTGTCCCTAACAGCCTGTCCCTGCTCCACACAGCAACCTCTCCCTACACTGGCAAACCACTGAATGTAAAATGGCAGCCAGATCAGGTTTATTTATAAGGTAGGGGGTCTGTCCATGTGCTGAAACGTCTCAATTGGCTGTCCTGTACCACCTGATGGATGTGTCATGGGTCAAAGTTCTTCACAATGTAAAAGAATATGGCGGGCGCTAATATCTCCATATGTTCGCATGTTCAGCAAATCGCAAACACTGAAAAAGTTTGCCACAAAAGAATAATAAGAAAGGCTGCAATGTCTTTGTCTGAGATTAGCAACATCCCCAGCAACCAATAGGAAAGTTGCCTACCCATTACTATGTAAGAACCTGCCCAGCAGCCCTTGTATGCAGTATTTTGCAGTTCTGAGAGAGACAGCAGTGTTATTGCTGTTCTCTCTGCTTTCCTGTGTCATTACATCGAATAGTTAGTTAGCTCATAGATATAATACACATAGTTAGTGAGAGCTAATCAGTGTAGGTTAGATAGTGATATTGTGTAGCTGATAGGTTCTGCTGTCCATACATACATGCTACATACCTAGTGCTGTGATGTCACAAGTTCACAACAAAACTAAGTGCACCAATCACTAATAAGTAGCCAGACCTGTTAAAATGTGAAGTTGCTGCTTCCTATTAGCTTTGCGTTGCTGCAGGTTTGTCTCTCGCTGCTACAGATTAGCCTCCATGAGGGCCTTCACAACAGCCTCCATTTTGTCGTGGGGCACTGATTGTAATACAGCTGGTTTAATGTACGACATACAACAGAGCCTGAAAAATGTAGAAACCCAAAATATCAGCATTCATGCCAGCCTCACTGCTTTTGCCCGCATCCTCCACCAATTGTAGTGTCTCGCTCTGGTAGACAGGATTAGTGGACGCAGTATAGAGGCAATAACAAGTTATTTGAATCAAACAGTTCAGTGTTTAACCACCTCCCGACCGCTGTACGCGTATATGCGTCCGGGAGGTGGTTGCTTTACTCCTCCTGGACGCATATACGCGTCTTCTCGCGAGACGCGAGATTTCCTGTGAACGCGCGCGCACAGGCGCGCGCGCTCACAGGAACGGAAGGTAAGCGAGTGGATCTCCAGCCTGCCAGCGGCGATCGCTCGCTGGCAGGCTGGAGATCCGAATTTTTTAACCCCTAACAGGTATATTAGACGCTGTTTTCATAACAGCGTCTAATATACCTCCTACCTGGTCCTCTGGTTGTCCCTTTTGTTAGGATCGACCACCAGAGGACTCAGGTAGGTCAGTACAGTCCCACCAAACACCACACTACACTACACTACACCCCCCCCCGTCACTTATTAACCCCTTATAAACCCCTGATCACCCATGATCACCCCATATAAACTCCCTGATCACCCCCCTGTCATTGATCACCGCCCTGTCATTGATCACCCCCCTGTCAGGCTCCGTTCAGACGTCCGTATGATTTTTACGGATCCACGGATACATGGATCGGATCCGCAAAAAGCATACGGACGTCTGAATGGAGCCTTACAGGGGGGTGATCAATGACAGGCGGGTGATCACCCATATACACTCCCTGATCACCCCCTGTCATTGATCACCCCCCTGTCATTGATCACCCCCCTGTAAGGCTCCATTTAGACGTCCGCATGATTTTTACGGATCCGATCCATGTATCCATGGATCCGTAAAAATCATGCGGACGTCTGAATGGAGCCTTACGGGGGGGTGATCAGTGACAGGGGGGTGATCACCCTGATTACCCTGATCACCCCCTGTCATTGATAACCCCCCTGTAAGGCTCCATTCAGACGTCCGCATGCGTTCTGTGGATCCGATCCATGTATCCATGGATCCGTAAAAAATCATGCGGATGTCTGAATGGAGCCTTACAGGGGGGGTGATCAGTGACAGGGGGGTGATCACCCTGATTACCCTGATCACCCCCTGTCATTGATAACCCCCCTGTAAGGCTCCATTCAGACGTCCGCATGTGTTCTGTGGATCCGATCCATGTATCCATGGATCCGTAAAAAATCATGCGGATGTCTGAATGGAGCCTTACAGGGGGGGTGATCAGTGACAGGGGGGTGATTACCCTGATCACCCCCTGTCAGGGCCGGTGCTACCATAAGGCAGACCAAGCGGCCGCCTTAGGGCGCACCCTGGGGAGGGCGTAAAAATGTGACATGGAGGGGGAGAAATGTGACATGGGGGTCTGATGGCTGACATTGGGGGCTGATGGCTGGGGGATGATGTCTGACATGGGGTTCTGATCTGAGGTCTGATTAACATTGGGGGTCTGATTGCTGGTCTGACCTGAGGTGTAATGGAAAATATTTTTTTCTTATTATCCTCCTCTAAAACCTAGGTGTGTCTTAGAGGGCAAAAAATATGGTCCTTAAACCAGCCATTGTCTGAAGCAGAGAGAAGATACCAGGACCACAGAGAGGAGAAGCGTGGGGGAAGGGGGGGGGCACCAAAATGTAGCTTCGCTTGTGTTGGCAAAAATCCTTGCACCGGCCCTGCCCCCTGTCATTGATAACCCCCCTGTAAGGCTCCATTCAGACGTCCGCATGCGTTCTGTGGATCCGATCCATGTATCCATGGATCCGTAAAAATCATGCGGACGTCTGAATGGAGCCTTACAGGGGGGGTGATCAGTGACAGGGGGGTGATCACCCTGATTACCCTGATCACCCCCTGTCATTGATAACCCCCCTGTAAGGCTCCATTCAGACGTCCGCATGCGTTCTGTGGATCCGATCCATGTATCCATGGATCCGTAAAAAATCATGCGGATGTCTGAATGGAGCCTTACAGGGGGGGTGATCAGTGACAGGGGGGTGATCACCCTGATTACCCTGATCACCCCCTGTCATTGATAACCCCCCTGTAAGGCTCCATTCAGACGTCCGCATGCGTTTTGTGGATCCGATCCATGTATCCATGGATCCGTAAAAAATCATGCGGATGTCTGAATGGAGCCTTACAGGGGGGGTGATCAGTGACAGGGGGGTGATCACCCTGATTACCCTGATCACCCTCTGTCATTGATAACCCCCCTGTAAGGCTCCATTCAGACGTCCGCATGCGTTCTGTGGATCCGATCCATGTATCCATGGATCCGTAAAAAATCATGCGGATGTCTGAATGGAGCCTTACAGGGGGGGTGATCAGTGACAGGGGGGTGATCACCCTGATTACCCTGATCACCCCCTGTCATTGATAACCCCCCTGTAAGGCTCCATTCAGACGTCCGCATGCGTTCTGTGGATCCGATCCATGTATCCATGGATCCGTAAAAAATCATGCGGATGTCTGAATGGAGCCTTACAGGGGGGGGGTGATCAATGACAGGGGGGTGATCAGGGAGTCTATATGGGTGATCACCCCCCTGTCATTGATCACCCCCCTGTCATTGATCACCCCCCCCCTGGTAAGGCTCCATTCAGACATTTTTTTTGGCACAAGTTAGCGGAAATTTTTTGTTTGTTTTTGTTTTTTCTTACAAAGTCTCATATTCCACTAACTTGTGTCAAAAAATAAAATCTCACATGGACGCACCATACCCCTCACGGAATCCAAATGCGTAAACATTTTTAGACATTTATATTCCAGACTTCTTCTCACGCTTTAGGGCCCCTAAAAAGCCAGGGCAGTATAAATACCCCACATGTGACCCCATTTCGGAAAGAAGACACCCCAAGGTATTCCGTGAGGGGCATATTGAGTCCATGAAAGATTGAAATTTTTGTCCTAAGTTAGCGGAAAGTGAGACTTTGTGAGAAAAAAACAAAAAAAAATCAATATCCGCTAACTTATGCAAAAAAAAAAAATTTCTAGGAACTCGCCAGGCCCCTCATTGAATACCTTGGGGTGTCTTCTTTCCAAAGTGGGGTCAAATGTGGGGTATTTATACTGCCCTGGCTTTTTAGGGGCCCGAAAGTGTGAGAAGAAGTCTGGGATCCAAATGTCTAAAAATGCCCTCCTAAAAGGAATTTGGGCCCCTTTGCGCATCTAGGCTGCAAAAAAGTGTCACACATCTGGTATCGCCGTACTCAGGAGAAGTTGGGCAATGTGTTTTGGGGTGTCATTTTACATATACCCATGCTGGGTGAGAAAAATATCTTGGTCAAATGCCAACTTTGTATAAAAAAATTGGAAAAGTTGTCTTTTGCCAAGATATTTCTCTCACCCAGCATGGGTATATGTAAAATGACCCCCCAAAACACATTGCCCAACTTCTCCTGAGTACGGCGATACCACATGTGTGACACTTTTTTGCAGCCAAGGTGGGCAAAGGGGCACCTTTCGGATTTCGCAGGCCATTTTTTACACATTTTGATTGCAAGGTACTTCTTACACATTTGGGCCCCTAAATTGCCAGGGCAGTATAACTACGCCACAAGTGACCCCATTTTGGAAAGAAGACACCCCAAGGTATTCCGTGGGGGGCACGGCGAGTTCCTAGAATTTTTTATTTTTTGTCACAATTTAGCGGAAAATGATGATTTTTCTTTTTTTTTCTTTTTTCCTTACAAAGTCTCATATTCCACTAACTTGCGACAAAAAATAAAAAAATTCTAGGAACTCGCCATGCCCCTCACGGAATACCTTGGGGTGTCTTCTTTCCAAAATGGGGTCACTTGTGGCGTAGTTATACTGCCCTGGCAATTTAGGGGCCCAAATGTGTGAGAAGAACTTTGCAATCAAAATGTGTAAAAAATGCCCTGCAAAATCCGAAAGGTGCACTTTGGAATATGTGCCCCTTTGCCCACCTTGGCAGCAAAAAAGTGTGACACATCTGGTATCGCCGTACTCAGGAGAAGTTGGGCAATGTGTTTTGGGGTGTCATTTTACATATACCCATGCTGGGTGAGAAAAATATCTTGGTCAAATGCCAACTTTGTATAAAAAAATGGGAAAAGTTGTCTTTTGCCAAGATATTTCTCTCACCCAGCATGGGTATATGTAAAATGACACCCCAAATCACATTCCCCAAATTCTCCTGAGTACGGCGATACCAGATGTGTGACACTTTTTTGATGCCAAGGTGGGCAAAGGGGCACACATTCCAAAGTGCACCTTTCGGATTTCACCGGTCATTTTTTACAGATTTTGATTGCAAAGTACTTCTCACACATATGGGCCCCTAAATTGCCAGGGCAGTATAACTACGCCACAAGTGACCCCATTTTGGAAAGAAGACACCCCAAGGTATTCCGTGAGGGGCATGGCGAGTTCCTAGAATTTTTTATTTTTTGTCGCAAGTTAGTGGAATATGAGACTTTGTAAGGAAAAAAGAGAAAAAAAAAAATCATCATTTTCCGCTAACTTGTGACAAAAAATAAAAAATTCTAGGAACTCGCCATGCCCCTCACGGAATACCTTGGGGTGTCTTCTTTCCAAAATGGGGTCACTTGTGGCGTAGTTATACTGCCCTGGCAATTTAGGGGCCCATATGTGTGAGAAGTACCTTGCAATCAAAATGTGTAAAAAATGGCCTGCAAAATCCGAAAGGTGCACTTTGGAATGTGTGCCCCTTTGCCCACCTTGGCTGCAAAAAAGTGTGACACATCTGGTATCGCCGTACTCAGGAGAAGTTGGGGAATGTGTTTTGGGGTGTCATTTTACATATACCCATGCTGGATGAGAGAAATATCTTGGCAAAAGACAACTTTTCCCATTTTTTTATACAAAGTTGGCATTTGACCAAGATATTTTTCTCACCCAGCATGGGTATATGTAAAATGACACCCCAAAACACATTCCCCAACTTCTCCTGAGTACGGCGATACCAGATGTGTCACACTTTTTTGCTGCCAAGGTGGGCAAAGGGGCGCATATTCCAAAGTGCACCTTTTGGATTTCACCGGTCATTTTTTACACATTTTGATTGCAAAGTTCTTCTCACACATTTGGGCCCCTAAATTGCCAGGGCAGCAGTATAACTACGCCACAAGTGACCCCATTTTGGAAAGAAGACACCCCAAGGTATTCTGTGAGGGGCATGGTGAGTTCCTAGAATTTTTTATTTATTTTTTTGTCGCAAGTTAGTGGAATATGAGACTTTGTAAGAAAAAATAAAAAAAAAAAATCATCATCATTTTCCGCTAACTTGTGACAAAAAATAAAAATTTCTATGAACTCACTATGCCCATCAGCGAATACCTTAGGGTGTCTACTTTCCGAAATGGGGTCATTTGTGGGGTTTTTCTACTGTCTGGGCATTGTAGAACCTCAGGAAACATGACAGGTGCTCAGAAAGTCAGAGCTGTTTCAAAAAGCGGAAATTCACATTTTTGTACCATAGTTTGTAAACGCTATAACTTTTACCCAAACCATTTTTTTTTGCCCAAACATTTTTTTTTTATCAAAGACATGTAGAACAATAAATTTGGCGAATAATTTATATATGGATGTCGTTTTTTTTGCAAAATTTTACAGCTGAAAGTGAAAAATGTCATTTTTTTGCAAAAAAATCGTTACATTTTGATTGATAACAAAAAAAGTAAAAATGCCAGCAGCAATGAAATACCACCAAATGAAAGCTCCATTAGTGAGAAGAAAAGGAGGTAAAATTCATTTGGGTGGTAAGTTGCATGACCGAGCGATAAACGGTGAAAGTAGTGTAGTGCCGAAGTGTAAAAAGTGCTCTGGTCATAAAGGGGGTTTCACCTAGCGGGGCTGAAGTGGTTAATTCACACTTTAGGCAAGTTACAAAACAAGCAGTCATATTTAAAAAAAAAGTCACCTTGCGGTGTTGGTGATAATTCACACCATGCTGCAATTCTGCCTCAAAGAGTCCTTGCTGATAATAACACCAACCTGTTTTCATGCCAAACAAGTAGCAAGCCTTAATCCAGACACAAGGCTCCCAGATCCCAACACAGATGCATGGCTTCGGAACCCAGCTGCCGATTTAAGGACAGCCAGGTGCTGCCAAAACCCGGACCGGCATGTAAAATCCGGTCCGGTATTTGACCTCACCTGGCTGTAAAACAGCATATGTTGGGAGGAAAATACCTGTTTTCCCAGACTAAACATCTCACTGTGTCACAATGTCTATCTGTAGGAATATGCTAGCTTTGGCTTTCTTTGGCTACAATTACACAACAGTGAAACAAAAAGTCTATGAAAAATGGACACAGTCAGTTTTTTGTGCCCATTTTCCAACCATTTTTGCATCCATTTTCATGCCATCTGTCAGTTTTTAAAGTCTGTTTTGCATCTGCTTTTAATGGCTATTAAAAGCTGATCAATTCAATTGGCCTTAAAAAAAATGAATCCCAACCCATGCGGTGGCTTCAGTATACATAATGCCCTCTAAGTGGCCTCCTGCATTATTAATGCCCAATTAGTGTCCCCAGCATTATTAATTTCTCCATTAGTAGCACTCAGTATTATTAATGCCCCCTTAGTGCCCTCGTCGATCATGTGAACTTCCTGTTCAGTACACTCCACTTTGTCTCCATTCACTTGAACGATGCAACTACTTTTCATATCACTACGCCACCACTTCACAGGAGACAAAACGTAGTGTGTGCTTGCATGGAGTGCCGCCTCATTTTCAAACAGCTGATTGGTGGAGGTGTCAGGTGTGAGACCCCCGCCGATCAGATATTGATGACCTATCCTGAGGATATGGTAGGTCAGCTATATAAATCACTGCACAACACCTTTAACACTCCACTAGTGGTTCACAGTATTATTAATGCTCCCATTCGTGGGTGGCAGTATTATTAATGCCCCCATTAGTGGCTCCCTGTATTATTAATGCCCCATTAGTGGCTCCTCGTACAAAGAATGCCCCCATTTTGCTTGTGTAAATAAATAACTAATAGAAAAAAAAATAATAATACCCCATCCACTTGCATGCATAGGACACTCACTCTGACATTGTCACCAATTGGGACTGGCTTCATCAGGGGTTGGGCAGTAATTTCTACTGGTGTGATATACCAGTTGCCCCCCCATAAAACTGATTGAAGCAGGGGTGTTATACACCAATAATATACTTTCTACATAGTGCATTTGGGTAGTGCAGCAGTTGTTTGCAGTTTTGCTGCATTACCACAGCTACACAGAGTGATATACGCCATTGGAACAAATCATTTCTACTGGTGTGATATACCAGTTGTCCCCCCAAAAAACTGATTGAAGCAGGGGTGTGATATACCTTCTTCCACAAATACTGCTCTTCTATAGGGACTTTTGTCACAGGGTAGTTTTGAAAATAACAGGCAGAGGAAGAGGCAGGCCATTCCACAGGGGTGGTAGGGGTCAGGCAGTTACACCACCCCCGTAGCCTAAGTTGGAAGTTGCAGAAGGTGTGTGCGATTATGTCAAAGGATGCACCAGACTTGGTTGAGTGGGTTACTCAACCTTCTGCTTCTGCACCCTCCTCATGCTCTCTATCTCCACCCTCTTAACTCTCTGCTGTGTGTACCCCCAAAGACACCACCAACACCAGATCGCCTCCGCTCGAGTCAGGGGAATTATTTTCGCATCCATTCCAAGACCTTACCTATGCACAGCCATTCTTCGCTTCGCATCAGGAAGAGGCGGTATTAACGGTCGCCACCCAGCAGTCTGTTGACAGTACCCAGATCAGCCCAAGGAGAGTGGTCACTGCTGTTGCTACCTACTCTGAGATATCTAATGTCAGTGGTAGTGAAGGGGATGATGATGACTTGTCTATTGATGGCACGTGGGTGCCCACAAGAGAGGAAGAGGAGGGGAGTTCAGAGGGAGAGACGGAACAGCAGATAGGGAGGAGAAGGAGGAGAAGCAGGAAGAACTTACAGTGCACAGGAGGCAAAAAGCAGACTGCTAATGTATCTGGAATGAGCCATCCACCATGCACGGTCACATTTGGTGCTCCAAGGACGACGGCACATGGCTCCACAGTGTGGGCTTTTTTTTAACGTGTCCACTGCTGACAATAGTGTTGCCATCTGCAGCTTGTGCTGTCAATGCATAAGTCGCGGTAAGGCCAACACTCACCGAGTGACGACCGCCCTAAGAAGACACCTGGACTCCCATCACCGAGCCCAGTGGGAGCAACACCATCAGAACCCACAAAGACATACTCCTGGTGCTCCACGTCCTGCCTTTTTTCCTTCTCTTCTTTCCTCCCATTTGTCATTCACTCCACCTTCCACCGTGCCATCATCGCGTTCATCTGGCAAAAGGTTCAAGTGAAAAAAGATGATGATGCCCGATAACCCTCTTGCCCAACGGCTGACCGCTGGCTTGTCGGTACTGCTAGCCCGCCAACTACTGCTATATAAACTGATGGACTCGGAGGCCTTTAGAAAATTTGTGGCCATTGTTACACCACAATGGAAGGTACCCAAAATGAAATATTTCTCCCAGGAGGGCATCTCGGACCTCTATGGCCACGTTCAGAGGCAAGTGAATGTGTCTCTGGCACAGTGTCGGTGGCAAGATACATCTGACCACAGACAAGTGGTCTAGCAAACACAGGCAGGGAAGGTACATAACTTTTACTGCCCACTGGGTGAACCTACTGACTGCCGTCAAGAATGCAACCCATTGCACCCATGTGGATTTGGTGTTACCACCATGGATCGCCATGCAGGCCTGCCTCTTCTTCTTCTACTTCTACTCCATCCTCCGTCTCCTCCTCGGCTGAATCCTCCTTTTCCACTGCTACCGCCTATTCTGCTGCGCCCCCAAAGCTCCCCAGAACCTATTCGACGTGGCAGGAGAGACGTTGCCATGCTGTGCTGCGGCTGTTGTGACTGGAAGCCAAGAGCCAAGGTCCTGCACTCCTTTCAGTTTTGCTGTAATGCAAGGCAACAACAAAAGAGACCAGTGAGGATGAAGTAAAAGGGGTTTATTAACAAAATAACCAAAGTCCAGGAAAACGTCACTGGGCATAAATCAGGCAAACAAAAAACGAAGGAAAGCCAGGAGTAGTCCTGATCTGTGCATAAGTCTCTGTGCAACTTGCCAGGTAAACGGATGCATCACGGAAAGTCCCAGGTCTTGTGTCCCACTGGAATGAACGGAGTCCCAGTAAACTTCAGTCAGTAGCTAGCAGTACTGACCTGGATAAGGAAGGATAACAGTGGGCACTGACCGACCTGGGAGGCCACCTTTTTGTGCCGTCTTACAAATCCAAGGGCGCCAAGTGTCCACTCCACATAGGTCATGATCCTGCCCTACACCTGTGTAAAAGGTTTTGGTCAGTCATTAGTCAATTAGACCAACGCTGGCTGCCTAATCTGCTTTGAACTTGCGGCCAAGTGCTATTCCCTTCGAGGGTCAGTGAAGCGCATAAGAAGCTCGTACGCGCGACCGCATATCCCCTTGCAAACCCGTTTTCGATCGTAAATGCGGATGCACGACAGGTTCTGCGAGAGTGTGCGAGCGCGTTAACATGGACAACCGGAATGGAATCCGCAGTAGGAACCGGAGACAAGCTCGGCCGCAGCATACTGCCACTACCCCGGCCAAGCTGTCTCCAAAAGCCATGCGGTCTTCACCTCCGGCGCACATGCAAACGCATCCCCGCGTTGGTTCGCAAAGGGGTCGGAGCTGGTGTATCAATGGAGACACGCATAACCTGTCCCGCAGCTCCACGAGGACCCTTTTTGGTCACACCAGAATGCAAGACAGGTGAGGATCTTACATTTGCGGTCACAGGCCGATCAGTGGCTAACCCCGCTCAAGTTGACAGTTGGTAAAGTGGTATGCTACAACGTTGCCAATCTGCTGAGCGTGCTGAAACAGGGCAAAATGACACACGTGCTGTGCACTGCACACGTCCTGAACTTAGTCGTGCAGCGATTCGTTGCCAAATACTCTGGGGTCCAGGACGTCTTGCGTCAGGCCAGGAAAATCTCTGGCCATTTTAGAAGATCTTACACGGCCATGGCTTGCCTTGCTGACATTCCACGGCGACCCCACCTGCCCATCAGACATCTGATTTGTGACTGCCCGACGCAATGGAACTTCACCTTGTACAGTTGTGGCTAAAAGTTTTGAGAATGACACAAATATTAGATTTCACAAAGTTTGCTGCTAAACTGCTTTTAGATCTTTGTTTCAGTTGTTTCTGTGATGTAGTGAAATATAATTACACACACTTCATACGTTTCAAAGGCTTTTATCAACAATTACATGACATTTATGCAAAGAGTCAGTATTTGCAGTGTTGGCCCTTCTTTTTCAGGACCTCTGCAATTCGACTGGGCATGCTCTCAATCAACTTCTGGGCCAATTCCTGACTGATAGCAACCCATTCTTTCATAATCACTTCTTAGAGTTTGTCAGAATTAGTGGGTTTTTGTTTGTCCACCCGCCTCTTGAGGATTGACCACAAGTTCTCAATGGGATTAAGATCTGGGGAGTTTCCAGGCCATGGACCCAAAATGTCAACGTTTTGGTCCCTGAGCCACTCAGTTATCACTTTTGCCTTATGGCACGGTGCTCCATCGTGCTGAAAAATGCATTGTTCTTCACCAAACTGTTGTTGGATTGTTGGAACAAGTTGCTGTTGGAGGGTGTTTTGGTACCATTCTTTATTCTTGGCTGTGTTTTTGGGCAAAATTGTGAGTGAGCCCGCTGCCTTGGATGAGAAGCAACCCCACACATGAATGGTCTCAGGATGCTTTACTGTTGGCATGACACAGGACTGATGGTAGCTCTCACCTTTTCTTCTCCGGACAAGCCTTTTTCCTGATGCCCCAAACAATTGGAAAGAGGCTTCAGAGAATATAACTTTGCCCCAGTCCTCAGCAGTCCATTCACCATATTTTCTGCAGAAGATCAATCTGTCCCTGATGGTTTTTTTTGAGAGAATTGGCTTCTTTGCTGCCCTTCTTGACACTAGGCCATCTTCCAAAAGTCTTTGCCTCACTGTGCGTGCAGATGCGCTCACACCTGCCTGCTGCCATTCCTGAGCAAGCTCTGCACTGGTGGCACTCCGATCCCACAGCTGAATCCTCTTTAGGAGACGATCCTGGCGCTTGCTGGACTTCCTTGGACGCCCTGAAGCCTTCTAACAAGAATATAATAACCTCTTTCCTTGAAGTTATAAGGAATGATAACAGTGGGCACTGACCGACCTGGGAGGCCACCTTTTTGTGCCGTCTAACAAATCCAAGGGCGCCAAGTGTCCACTCCACATAGGTCATGACCCTGCCCTACACCTGTGTAAAAAGTTTTGGTCAGTCATTAGTCAATTAGACCAACGCTGGCTGCCTAATCTGCTTTGAACTTGCAGCCAAGTGCTATTCCCTTCGCTGGTCGGTGAAGTGCATAAGCAGCGCGTACCGCATATCCCCTTGCAAACCCATTTTCGATCGTAAATGCGGATGCACGACAGGTTCTGCGAGAGTGTGCGAGCGCGTTGACATGGACACCGGAATGGAATCCGCAGTAGGAACTGTAGACAAGCTCGGCCGCAGCATACTGCCACTAGCCCGGCCAAGCTGTCCCCAAAAGCCATGCGGTCTTCACCTCCGGCGCACATGCAAACGCATCCCCGCGTTGGTTTGCAAAGGGGTCGGAGCTGGTGTATCAATGGAGACACGCATAACCTGTCCCGCAGCTCCACGAGGGCCCTTTTTGGTCACACTAGAATGCGAGACAGGTGAGGATCTTACATTTGCGGTCACAGGCCGATCAGTGGCTAACCCCGCTCAATTTGACAGTTGGTAAAGTGGTGTGCGACAACGTTGCCAATCTGCTGAGCGTGCTGAAACAGGGCAAAATGACATACGTGCTGTGCACTGCACACGTCCTGAACGTAGTCGTGCAGTGATTCATTGCCAAATACTCTGGGGTCCAGGACGTCTTGCGTCAGGCCAGGAAAATCTCTGGCCATTTTAGAAGATCTTACACGGCCATGGCTTGCCTTGCTGACATTCAGCGGTGACACCACCTGCCCATCAGACGTCTGATTTGTGACTGCCCGACGCGATGGAACTTCACCTTGTACAGTTGTGGCCAAAAGTTTTGAGAATGACACAAATATTATTTTTCTCAAAGTTTGCTGCTAAACTGCTTTTAGATCTTTGTTTCAGTTGTTTCTGTGATGTAGTGAAATATATTTACATGCACTTCATACGTTTCAAAGGCTTTTATCGACAATTACATGACATTTATGCAAAGAGTCAGTATTTGCAGTGTTGGCCCTTCTTTTTCACGACTTCCTTGGATGCCCTGAAGCCTTCTAACAAGAATTTAACCTCTTTCCTTGAAGTTCTTGATGATCCTTTAAATTGTTGATTGAGGTGCAGTCTTAGTACCCACAATATCCTTGCCTGTGAAGCAATTTTTATGCAACGCAATGATTGCAGCACGCGTTTCTTTGCAGGTCACCATGGTTAACAATGGAAGAACAATGATTTCAAGCATCACCCTCCTTTTAACAGGTCAAGTCTGCCATTTTAACCCAATCAGCCTGACATAATGATCTCAAGCCTTGTGCTCATCAACATTCTCACCTGAGTTAACAAGACGATTACTGAAATGATCTCAGCAGGTCCTTTAATGACAGCAATGAAATGCAGTAGAAAGTTTTTGGGGGAATTAAGTAAATTTTCATGACAAAGAAGGACTGATCCGATTTCCAATATTTATGTACAAACCGGATTCCAAAAAAGTTGGGACACTATACAAATCGTGAATAAAAACTGAATGCAATGATGTGGAGGTGCCAATTTCTAATATTTTATTCAGAATAGAACATAAATCACGGAACAAAAGTTTAAACTGAGAAAATGTACCATTTTAAGGGAAAAATATGTTGAATCAGAATTTCATAGTGTCAACAAATCCCCAAAAAGTTGGGACAAGGCCATTTTCACCACTGTGTGGCATCTCCCCTTCTTCTTACAACACTCAACAGACGTCTGGGGACTGAGGAGACCAGTTTCTCAAGTTTATAAATAGGAATGCTCTCCCATTCTTGTCTAATACAGGCCTCTAACTGTTCAATCGTCTTGGGCCTTCTTTGTTGCACCTTCCTCTTTATGATGCGCCAAATGTTTTCTATAGGTGAAAGATCTGGACTGCAGACTGGTCATTTCAGTACCCGGATCCTTCTCCTACGCAGCCATGATGTTGTGATTGATGCAGAATGTGGTCTGGCATTATCTTGTTGAAAAATGCAGGGTCTTCCCTGAAAGAGATGACATCTGGATGGGAGCATATGTTGTTCTAGAACCTGAATATATTTTTCTGCATTGATGGTGCCTTTCCAGACATGCAAGCTGCCCATGCCACACGCACTCATGCAACCCCATACCATCAGAGATGCAGGCTTCTGAACTGAGCGTTGATAACAACTTGGGTTGTCCTGGTCCTCTTTGGTCCGGATGACATGGCGTCCCAGATTTCCAAAAAGAACTTCGAATCGTGACTCGTCTGACCACAGAACAGTCTTGCATTTTGCCACACTCCATTTTAAATGATCCCTGGCCCAGTGAAAATGCCTGAGCTTTTGGATCTTGCTTAGAAATGGCTTCTTCTTTGCACTGTAGAGTTTCAGCTGTCAATGATGGATGGCACGGTGGATTTAGTTCACTGACAATGGTTTCTGGAAGTATTCCTGAGCCCATTCTGTGATTTCCTTTACAGTAGCATTCCTGTTTGTGGTGCAGTGTCGTTTAAGGGCCCGGAGATCATGGGCATCCAGTATGGTTTTACGGCCTGTACCCTTACGCACAGAGATTGTTCCAGATTCTCTGAATCTTCGGATGATGTTATGCACAGTTGATGATGATAGATTCAAAGTCTTTGCAATTTTTCGCTGGGTAACACCTTTCTGATATTGCTCCACTATCTTTCTGTGCAACATTGTGGGAATTGGTAATCCTCCACCCATCTTGGCTTCTGAGAGACACTGCCACTCTGAGAAGCTCTTTTTATACACAATCATGTTGCCAATTGACCTAATTAGTGTTAATTGGTCTTCCAGCTCTTCGTTATGCTCAAATTTACTTTTTCCAGCCTCTTATTGCCACTTATCCCAACTTTTTGGGGATTTGTTAACACCGTGAAATTTTGAATCAACGTATTTTCCTTTAAAATGATACATTTACTCCATTTTTCCATCTCCACATCATTGCATTCAGTTTTTATTCACAATAGGTTTAGTGTCCCAACTTTTTGGAATCCGGTTTGTATTATCATTAGTGTTTTTTTCTAAAGGGGGGATTTTGTTAGCCATGTTTTCAATCCAATTTTATATTTTTAGTTATTTTAAACATATGTATTTGACCTGTATTTGTATTGGCCTTCAGTAAAATTGAATTCCATTGACCGTCTAATAGACCTCCAGCCACATACATACTTGTTATTTTATGTACGCTGAATGCATAATTTTTGGGGCCTGTAATACACTGGCCTGCTGGAAAATTGATATCAAATGACCTTGTAATCTACCTCCAGCCACATACTTACTTGTTCTTTTATTTACGCTGAATGCATAATTTTGGGGGCCTGTAATACACTGGCCTGCTGGAAAATTGATATCAAATGATCTTGTAATCTACCTCCAGCCACATACTTACTTGTTCTTTTATGTACTCTAAATGCATAATTTTTGGGGCCTGTTTTGTCCTGATATCCAATGACCATGTAATTTTTATGTTTTGTTTTATGTACGCTGAATGCATAATTTTGGGGGCCTGTAGTCCACTGGCCTGCTGTAAAATTGATATCCAATGACCGTGTAATCTACCTCCCGCCACATACTTACTTGTTCTTTTAATTATGCAGAATGCATAATTTTTAGGACCTGTAGTACACTGGCCTGCTGGAAAATTGATATCCAAATACCATGTAATCTACCTCCAGCCACATACTTACTTGTTCTTTTCTGTACGGTGAATGCATAATTGTTGGGGCCTGTATTCCACTGGCCTGCAGTAAAATTGATATCCAATGACTATGTAATCTACCTCCAGCCACATACTTACTTGTTCTTTTCTGTAATTTTTAAGGCCCGTTCTCCCGTGGCCTATAAAATAAAATAAAATCTTGGCTCCGACAGGGCACATTTCAGAGAATTTCCCTTTAAGACACAAAAAATGTTCCCTGGTTAAGATACTTTTTTGTTGGAATTTTTGTCATTGATCCCCCTCTAGTATGTCACTGTCACGGTTTTTCAGGTTCGTCTGCCATTAAAGTGAATGGGGTCTGCCGTGAACTTGCAGTTCACAAACATTTGATTCCGTTTGCGCGATTGCGAACCATTCCGGCCGATGTTTGTCCATCACTACAACCAGTCATGGTTGTGTCTGATAATGGGCGCAACTTGGTGGCAGCTTTGGAGCCCGGCAAGCTCACACACATACTGTGCCTAGCCCACGTGTTCAACCTAGTGGTTTCTCAAACCCTATCGCAATTTGCCTGAGCTACTGGTGAAGGTGCACCGCGTGTATGCCCATTTCCGCAAATCATCGACAGCTTCCGCTGGTCTGGCAACGCTGCAGCAGTGCTTGCAATTGAAAGCTTACCGACTGTTGTGCGAAGTGAGCACGCGCTGGAACTCCACATTCCACATGTTGGCCAGGCTTTGTGAGCAGCAGAGGGCAGTAGTGGAATACCAGCTGCAACATGGTCATCGCCTTTCCAGTCAGTTTCCTCTCTTCACAAGCGAGGAGTGGGCATTGATGTCTGACCTCTGAGAGGTTTTACGCAACTTTGAGGAATCAACACAGATAATGAGCGGCAATAACGCTATTATCAGCGTAACCAACCCACTTCTGTGTCTTCTCAAGCGCTTGCTTCTCACAATTAAGGTGGACGCTTTGCATGTGGAAGAGGTGGAAATGGGGTAAGACAGTACACAGGGTGATAGCCAGACCACCCTCAGTTTTTCGTCTCAGCGCAAATTGGATAATGATGAGGAGGAGGAGCAGGAGACAGTTGCCTCCGCTACAGAGGGTAGTAACCATGGAAGTTTTATTCTATCTGTTCAGCATGATGAGGAAGAGGATGAGGAGATTGAGAGTTATCCTCCTGATGAGGACAGCGAAGTCTAGTCTGTTGGGAATCTAGCACACATGGCTGACTTTCCCTTGACCCTCGCGTTGTACGCTTTTTGGCCAACACCGATTACTGGCTGTTCACCCTTCTCGACCCCCTCTACAAAAAGAACTTCTCATTTCTCATTCCTGTGGTGGAGAGGATAAACAAAATTGTGCAGTACCAGAAGGTCCTTGTGGAAAAATTGCTCCAAAAATTTCCAGCTGACAACGCTGGCTGCAGAGTACATAGTTCCTTGGCCAATCGAGGAGGGGAGATGAGGGGAACACACAGAAGTTCCAACAGAGGCAGGGCAACACTCTCCAAGGTCTGGGACAGTTTTATGACACCCCACTAGCACCCTCAACCTGATGCGTGACCTTGTGTAACAACGAGGGAAACATTTAGGAAGATGGTAAAGGAGTACATAGCAGACAGTGTCAGCGTCCTCAGTGATCTCTGTTTGCCATACAACTATTGGGTGTCTAAGCTGGACATGTGGCACGAACTGGCGTTCTATGCCTTGGAGGTGCTGGCCTGCCCCGCCGCCAGCAGTTTGTCAGAGCGGGTATTTAGTACTGCTGGGATCATAATAACTGAAAAACGCATCCACCTGTCAACTGAAAATGCTGACCAGTTGACTCTTATAAAAATGAACAAGGCCTGGATTGCCCCCGACTTCTTTACTCCACCAAAGGAAAGCGGCTGAACATAAAGGCACTCTAAATGTGGTTTTATGGTGTATTGAAAACACTGTATCCCTTCCACCACTAAAAATTATATATATGGTTCAATCTCCCTTTTCTCGCCTTCCTCCTCCTTCTCCATCATATCAACATGCTTATTAGTCTGCCCTGACTCCTAATGTTTTAGAGGGTCACCACAGGCCCTCAACCATAATATTTTAGAGGTTCAGCTTAGCAGCAGACCCTCACCCCTAAATTTTTAGATGGTCAGCTCGGCAGCAGGCCCTCGCCCACAAAATTTTCTAGAGGGTCAGCTCGACAGCAGGCCCTCACCCACAACATTTTTTAGATGGTCAGCTCGACAGCAGGCCCTCGCCCACAAAATGTTTTAGATGGTCAGCTCGGCATCAGGCCCTCACCCCTAATATTTTAGATGGTCAGCTCAACAGCAGACCCTCACCCCTAATGTTTTAGATGGTCAGATCAGCAGTAGGCCCTTGCTCCTAATGTTTTTGAGTGTCGCCAGCAGGCCATCAATCATAATTTTTCAAGGGTGTGTATGATGCCCTCCTTTATGTGCAATAAAGTGTGTATTGGAGTGCTGGTTCCTTGTAATTGTTGGCAGGCCTTTCCCTGAGTGCATAGGCTTTATGAGTGTAGGAGTCCTATGACAACTATGGAACATGACCAGCTTCTTGTTCAAGGTCCTAACAGTCTTTCAATATTCATTAACCCACTCATCAGAGCCTTGTAAATACAGTGATAATGAACAGGATATATATCACAACATATAAAATGTAGTGTTTACAATATAGGATAAAATCTAAATCGCACATCCTCATTACTATGCTTTTCATATAATGACTGTTTAAAATTACAGCATGATATGGCTATGAAGCACTATTATCAATCTATTGCTGTGCACTATTAGGAGGCATTAGTATACAGTTTGATCAAAGAGCATAGGCCCATTTACCACGGCCTATGCTCTTTGATCAAACTGTATACTAATGCCTCCTAATAGTGCACAGCAATAGATTGATAATAGTGCTTCATAGCCATATCATGCTGTAATTTTAAACAGTCGTTATATCAAAAGCATAGTAATGAGGATGTGCGATTTAGATTGTCTCCTATATTGTAAACATTGTATCGACTTTTTATCTTTTCTCCCCCTCTGGATCAGCACTCCTCCCCATTCGGCTTAGGTGCTTTTAATTAGCAGAAGTCTGCAAAGGGTCAATAAATTCCTACTACCTCTCAGTTGGAGTTCTCCTATATTGTAAACACTACACTACTACTTGTGAGCCATTGTTCTACCTAAAAACATTAGGGATAGGTGGGGAAAGGTACAACAAGGCAAAATTAAATATGATCCAATCTATGACTATCAAGGTGAATTTCAGAGATCATAGTAACATAACAGATTATAAGGCTGAAAGAAATCTGTCCATCCAGTTCAGCCTGTTATCCTGCAAGTTGATCCAGAGGAAGGCAAAAAACAAAAACAAAAAAAAAACCTGTCAATTTAAGGGAAATAAATTCCTTCCCAACTCCAACAGGCAATCAAAATAACTTCCTGCATCAACAACCCATCTCTACTAACTATAACTGGTAATATTACACTTCAGAAATACATCCAGGCCCATTTTAATTCACCATAACCAGCTCCTCAGTCAGAGAGTTCCATACTCTCACTGCTCTTACCGTAAAGAATCCTCTTCTATGTTTATGTAGAAACCTTCTTTCCTTTAGACACAGAGGATGTCCCTTTGTCACAGTCACAGTCCTAGTTCTAGTAATAAATAGATAAGATCAAAAGTGGTGAGTCACATTCTGAAACCACCGACCTGAGCAACAACATTGTTAGGGCTCATACACACGACCGTTGGGTGTTTTGCTGCAAATTGTGGATACACAAAACATGGATACCGGCCGAGTGCATTCCGCACTTTGCAGAATAGTAGGGCCAGCCCCTAATAGAACATATCGTTGTCCCTAATGCGGACAATAATAGAACATCTTCCATTTTCAATTTTTTTGTGGCCCTATTGAACTGAAATGTTCTGTATACAGGCCGCAAAGAAAAACTGGAACGCACGTGGGAAAAAAATATGTTCAAGTGCATGAGCCCTTAGTCTGACATTCATCACTTGGTGATTGCTGTGTTATCTAAGTTTTCTTTATTAGGGTTGAGCGAACACCTGTAAGTTCGGGTTCACCGCGTTCGGCCGAACTTCGCCGCAAATTTCGGGACCTGAACTTGACCCCGAACCTGAACCCCATTGAAGTCAATGGGGATACAAACTTTGGGGCACTAAAATGGCTCGAAAAAAGTCATATAAAGGGCTAGAGGGCTGCAAAAGGAAGCTAAATAGGGGTGAGAGGAGGACAATTGCCCTGAAAACAAATGTGGATAGGGAAAAAAATTAAAATAACATATAATTAAAAGAAAAAAGTTAAAAATAATGATCTTGAACTAGGAGGCGGAGGCTAAAGTGGAGTAGGAGGTTAAGGAGGTGGTGGACGTGGTGGTGTAGGTGGAAGCGGTGGTGGAGGAGGAGGTAACCAACACTATTTTTGTATTTTTAATTTTTTATAAATTTGGGAAGACCCCAAAACATTGGGAAATATAAAAAACAAAACAAAACGAAAAAGTGCGCTGGAGTATAACAACGGCTGGGTGCGGCCGGTATACTTGTCTATTCTGCACAAGGTACGGACAAGTCCTGTGGGATCCCTGCTGGTTTATTTTAATGAACGTGAGCTTGTCCACATTGGCTGTGGACAGGCAGCTGCGCTTGTCTGTGATCACCCCATCTGCCGTGGTGAACACACATTAGGACAATACACTGGCCACAGGGCAGGCCAGCACCTCCAAGGCATAAAGGGCAAGCTCAGGCCATGTGCCCAATTTGGAGACCCAGAGGTTGAATGGGGCAGACCCATCAGTCAGTATGTGTAGGCGTGTGCACACGTACTGTTTCACCATGTTGCTTAAATGCTGCCTCCTACTAAGACGTTCCATATCAGCTGGTTGTTGTGGCGTGCTGACAAAGCTTTTTCACATTTCGGCCATGCTAACCCTCCCTTCTGAGATGCTGGTGGTGCCCCAGCTGTGTTTGCGACTTCTTCCTCCTTCTCTGCCTTCGTCTTGTGCTTCCACTGAGCTCCCGGTGTCAGGTGGCAATGCCATAAGCAGCGTGTCTACCAGCGTGCGCTTGTACTCATGCATCTTCTGATCACGCTCCAGTGACAGAATTAAGAATGGCACGTTGTCCTTGTAGCGGGGAGCCAGCAGGGTGGCCACCAAGTAATCAGCACTGGTTAGAATGTGAGCAATTCGGTGGTCGTTGCGCCAGCACTGCAGCATGTAGTCGCTCATGTGTGCCAGGCTGCCCAGAGGCAACAAGCTGTCCTCTGTGGGAGGTGTATCGTCTGTGTCATCTGTATCCCCCAGCCACGCTCCAGTGATGCCCATGAGCTGGTTTGGGTGCCAGCCTGCTGTGAACACGGTTCCTCCTCATCATCATGGCGCTAACCACTCATCAGTCTGTTGTTACATACCCGTCCACAGCTCCTGCGTGGTGTGGGGTTTTTCCCCCAAACAGATGAGTTTTAAAACAGCCTCCTGTTGTTTCCCCCTGGCTGTGCTGAAGTTGGTGGTGAAGGTGTTAAGCTGACCAGATGAGGAGGTGGTAGAGGAGGAAGCAGAGTAGGAGGAGGAGGCAAAGAGAAACGTACTGCAATCCTCGGTGGCGGAAGGACATGCGCCAAACTGCTATCCGCCTCAGGCCCAGCCGCCATTGTGCAGTTAGGGAGATATAACGTCCCTGTCCATGCTTACTGGTCCATGTATCGGTGGTTATGTGGACCTTGCCACAGATGGCGTTGCGCAGTGCACACCTAATTTTGACCGCCACTTGGTTGTGCAGGGCGAGGATGGCTTGCCTGGAAAAGTTGTGGCGGCTGGGAACCACGTACTGTGGGACAGCCACCGCCATAAGTTTGTATTCTGTATCCACCAGACAGAATTACAGCATTTCAAAGGCCAAAAATGTTTAAATGCTGGCATTCAGGGCCAGGGATCGCAGGTGGTAAGGGGGGTACTTCCTCTTTCTCTCCAGTGTTTGCGAGATGGACAGCTGAACGCTTCCATGGGACATTGTGGAGATGCTTGGTGACGGTGATGGACGTGGTGGCGTTGCTGCCACATCCTCTGTTTGCAGGGTGGCAGGGGCCACTGTCACTCCAGAGGGGGAGGAAGAGGCCGAGACTGCAGCAGAAGAGGGACCAGGAGGAGCCAAGATCTAATGTGGTTTTTGAGCTGTTTACTCCACTGTAGCTTGTGCTTTGAATTTGGTCATGCAGGTGGTGCTCAGGTTTAGAACATTTATGCCTCACTTCAGGTTCTGATTGCACAGCGTGCAAACCACTCGCATTTTGTAGTCAGCACATTGTCTGAAGAACTGCCACGCCAGGGAACTCCTTTGAGCTGGCTTTGTTGTGCTCCGTCCCTGGGTGCGGTGGGCAGTAGCAGGCATACTGGCTAGGGGACGGCCACTCTGCTTTTGCATACTGCTCTCTCTTTTGCTGTGCAGCTGGTGCTGTGTGACCACCACCTCTTCCTCTGAACTGCACATGTCACTCAGGGCCGTCTTTACCAAGGGGCAAAAGGGGCAGCTGCCCCGGGCCCAGTTGCTCCTGGGGGGCCCAAGGCAGCTGCCTCTTGAGCCCTGCTAGCCACTGCCCCGGGTGTCAGGCTGTCAGCTCTACCAGGAGTCCAGGCATCATGATCGTACTGTGTTAAAGTTGTGATTTAGGACCTTAATGACATCATTACCATGTGACCAGTAACCTAGCAATTGCTGGTCACATGGCTATGAGGTCATCACAGGTCCTGTGGAGTGTTGCAGAAGTTAACTGTGGAGCTTTTTTGTGTGAAGATTACATCAGAAAAAGGTGACACTCAGGGGCTGTTATGTTAATATACTGTAAACTACTGTATAGTGGGGTGCTGTATACTGTGTGGGGGCTGTATACTGTGTGGGGGGCTGTATACTGTGTGGGACTGTATACTGTGTGGGACTGTATACTGTGTGGTGGGCTGTATACTGTGTTGTGGGCTGTATAGTGGGGGGGGGCCTGTATAGTGTGGGGGGGGGGGGCTGTATAGTGTGTGGGGGCCTGTATAGTGGGGGGGGCTATACTGCTGTACTGTATACTGTGGGGGTCTGTATAATGTATACTGAGGGTGCGGTATAGTGTGGAGTGCTATACTGCTGTACTGTATAGTGTGGGGGGCTGTATCGTGTATTGTTTGGGGTGCTGTATACTGTGAGGTGTTGTATACTGTGGGGTGCTGTATACTGTGGGCTGCTATACTGCTCTACTATATACTGTGGGGTACTGTATAGTGTGGGGTGCTATACTGCATACTGTGTGGTGCTGTATACTACAGGGTGCTATACTGCATACTATGGGGTGCTGGGGTGCACTGTAACACTAGGGTGAGCCGAGCCCTGGTCTCCTTCCTGCAGAGTGGTGCCCACTTCCAGCCTGAGCCCAGCTGCCCAGAAAACTGATCCTGAGCCGCTGGAGTCTTCAGAACTGGAAGTGTTTACAGTCATTCACTGGACTCTACCAGATGTGTGGATTTTGTGTGTGTGTGTTGTGGTGGAGGGCGTGATTGCCTGATAAGGTGTGGGAAGGCGGGATCCAGGGGGCCCAAGTAAATTTTTGCCCAGGGTCCAATCAATATTAAAGACGGCCCTGATGTCACTCGCATGACCTTAATTCCATGTGGGGTCTAGGACCTATTCATCTGCCACATCATCTTGCCGGTCTGCACACTGCAGAAAACCACAGCAGTAGGCACCTGTGTTTCATCATCATCAGAGATGTGATGCAGTGGTCTCCCATGTCCACATCCTAAAACATAAGTGGTTGGGCATCAGTGCACTCAATCTCTTCCACTTCTGGAGCAGGGCTATGTGGACGGCCCTCAGAAACCCTGCTAGCAGAGTCATCAAAAAGCATGAGAGACTGCTGCATGACTTGGGGCTCAGACTGCTTGGCTGAATTGCAAGGGGGTGAGGTAAAAGACAGATGCCCAAGGGCTGCAGGTGCCAATTCTGCCTTTTCAGCAGGGGACTGGGTGGGAGACAATGTGAAGGAACTGTAGGCACTGTCAGCAACCCAATCTACTACCTTCTCTACTTGTTCTGGTCTCACCATTCGTACACTGGCATTCGGGGCTACAAAATAACGCTGAATGTTCTGTCACCTGCGTGCACCTGAGGAAGGTGTTTCATTTGGGCGTGTAGCTGTCACAGATCGACTACGTCCTCTCCCTGCATTAGGAGCTCCACCAACCCCAGCAGCATTCCTCATTCTTTGGAGGTCACCCACTGAACTAACAGATGGATTAACTATATCAATTTCCCTGTCACGTATGCAGTGCAGGTGTACTTCACGCAATAAATGGGTATATGACGCGCACCCAACTAACAGACGGATTAACTACAGTATATACATTTTCCTGTCACGTATGCAGTGCAGGTGTACTTTATGCAATAAATAGTGATGAGCGGCAGGGGCAATATCCAAATTTGTGATATTTTGTAGAATATTTGTCATATATTCGAGATTATTTTCTTGATTGCAAAAATTGTCAATGTAATAGTCAAGTAATGCGTGCAAAATACAGGCTTGGGTCACTTATGCTACATTTTTTAAGCTGGTATACATTTCCTGAGACTGGAGAAAATGGTTGGCACGGCAGAATATTAGACTAGCTTTATATGCAGATAGAGTGCTCCAACATATTTGCGCTTGTGAATTTTCAGCAATAGTAAGGGGTAGGCAACTTTTCTATTGGTTGCTAGGGATGTTGCTAAGCTGTGACAAAGCCTTCTCATTGGCCCACAAGCTAGAAGAAGGAAGGGATGATCACTTAATGTGTATTGAAATGAATATTTGATTTTACAAATATATAGCATTATATTCTAAATATTCGCAAATTCTCGAAGTTCCGATATTTGCAATTAAAATTCGCTATTTGAATATTCGCGCTGAACACTAGCAATAAATGGGTATAGGACATGCACCTAACTAACAGATGGATTAAGTATATCAATTTCCCTGTCATGTATGCGGTGCAGGTGTACTTCACGCAATAAATGGGTATTTGACGTGCACCTAACTAACAAACGGATTAACTATATCAATTTCCCTGTCACATATGCAGTGCAGGTTGTCATGACCTGGGGTCCACGTGACAGACCTGATAATTGCCCGGCATCAAACTACGAAAAAACACATATGAGAATATTGGAAGTTTATTACAAAGTAACCAGAACAAGGAATATAAACAAACAAGCTCAATGTACTGTTCAAGCTCAGTGGGTGGGAACCCACTGCGCCACTGACTGGCAATACTCTGGAGGGGCATATCTAAGCAACACCCGGATTTCACTAGGGCCCCTCATGGTGGGGATAGCCTTTGCCAGATGGTAGTTGCCAGGAGCGACTCCAGAGCATAAACCAAAGGTACCGAACGGAACATAGAACGACTGAGGCATAAACTTGAAGAAGGCAAGTACAGGCATGGAATCACAGGTAAAGCAAAAACATACCCTAGTAGCAGGAATATTCCCCCTCCGAGGAACGACAGTCCCCCTTCCGGAGGAGCGAGGACATAAAGCATAGAGAGGTAATAACCTAACATAGCAAATCTAAGCATAGATATAACAAGACATACAAGGTATAGCTAGGAACGAGGAAAGGCCGGAGAATCATAATGAAAAAGAAGGCAGAACCAAGAACAGAGAAAGACAAAGTGCCCAAGGGTCAGCAGCATGGGGAAAAGCAAAGTACGAACACAGACTGACAGGACAGACAAAACCCCAAAAAGCTGACCCAGAACTGAGGAAAACACAGGCCTAAATAATAATCCCATGAGTGCAGCAAGGAAGTCACACCCACAGAGCCAGACAGGGAAGATTAACCCCAAACGATCCATACAGGGGAGTTAACCCTAACAGCACAAGAATGAATCTTCAGCGAGGGAGCTGCAGTATGGTCGTTGCCGATGACAACCAAACTTACAGACAAAACTGAACACAAATACAAATACGAAATTAAGTCAAAGGGGTACAGAGGTAAACGGGCAGGTTCACACATGAAGCCGCAGCCAGCACGCTGCCGCTAGTAACCAGCTTGCACGGAGAGGTCCGCAGCCAGTACGCCATGGGGAGAGCAGCCAGCATTTGCGCCCATACGTCACGGTGAACTGCACTGTGACACATGTGTACTTCACGCAATTAATGGGTATATGACGTGCACCTAACTAACAGATGATTAACTATATCAATATCCCTGTCACGTATGCAGTGCAGGTGTACTTCACGCAATAAATGGGTATATGACGTGCACCTAACTAAAGCCTCATGCAGACGTCCGTCGAACATGGTCCGTGAGATATGGGACTGGCATTGCAGGAGAGTCATAGCAACCAATGACGTTGTGTGCTCCTGTAATGCCAGTCCACTATCTCACAAACCGTGTTCCACGGACGTCTGCATGAGGCTTTACAGACGGATTAACTATATCTATTTCCCTGTCATGTATGCGGTGCAGGTGTACTTCACACAATAAATAGGTATATGACGTGCACCTAACTAACAGACGGATGAACTATATCAATTTCCCTGTCACATATGCGAACCTGATAAACTTTCAGCTCATATTTGCAGCCAATAAATAATTACTAGAAGTGCACAAATAGTCCCACAACATGGACAGTGACATACCAGATGTATTATTCGAATTTGCGATCTCCATTCATTATTTTTTTCAATGCGAAATATCGGCAATATAATTTTCGCGTACGCGCATGAGCAAATGCACTATACAGTACCCAATTGCACTATAAAGAAAGTATATTGGTATATAACACCCCGCTTCAATCAGTTTTTTGGGGGGACGACTGGTATATCAAACCAGTAGAAATTTGTTCCAATAACGCTTGTCCCTCTATATACCTGCAGTATCGCAGCAGAACCGCACACAACTGCCGCACAATACAAATGCACTATAATATACTATCTAACATAGAAAGTATATTATAACATTGTACAAGGAAGGCAATCCATTAGAATATACATAAAGATAAAACGTAACCTTTAATAATGTTACTATGAGGGTCCATTTTTAATTATTAAAGTTAAGCAAAAAGCATAGATGTGGTAGCCAATAACAAGTGCTCGGCGGCACCAAATCAGAAACCACATGTCCTACCACAATCCGGGGGGTTCCAGTGCACATCCATGAATTCTGGAGGGAAAGCAAAAAAACATCCATCCCTGGGCTAGATGATGATGTGGTATTGAAGGACAGGGTGGGCAAAGAACTGTCCCTGATATTGCCCTACAGGGGGGCGCTATTCTGGCCCTGATAGCCTAATCACAGAACACACGCCCTGATAAGAGCAACTCCGCCCCTAGACCCCTGACTTCCAGGTGATCACTATATAGATCTATGTGTTTTTGACTCATTATAAAAGTATATTATAAGTATATTGCACCCCTCTGTTTATCACACCTATCGATAGCACACCTATACCAATCCTTAAAATGACTTTTATGGCCCTATTAGCTAGCGTTTGGTGTCCCTGACAGCCTGTCCCTGAAACACTAAATGTAAAATGGCGGCAAGATCAGGTTTATTTATAATGTAGGGGGTATGTCCATGTCTCAATTGGCTGTCCTGTACCATCTGATGGATGTGTTATGGGTCAAAGTTCTTCACAATATAAAAGAATATGGCTGGGACAAATTTCTCCATATGTTCGCATGTTCAGCGAATCGCGAACACGCAAAGTTTGCCGCAAAACGACCCCTGGGCGAACTGCAAGACCATGTCTATATATGACGTGCACCTAACTAAGGCTATTTTCACACTAGCGGCAGGACGGATCCGACAGGCTGTTCACCCTGTCGGATCCGTCATGCCTGTATTTCGCCGTGCCGCCGGACCGCCGCTCCGTGAAAAGGCCGCCGGACTAAAAGTACTGCATGTCTGAATTTTTAGTCCGGCGGCACCTCACAGCGAACTGCCGTGCTGCTCCGGAGCTCCGCCCCCATCCCCATTATAGTCAATGGGGATGGAGCGGTGGTACGGCAGCACGGCGAAATAGCGACAGGACGGATTCTGTGAAAAAAAGGTGTGGGGGTGTGAGCCATGATTTTCATCTGATTCACCTTTCTCAGTGTACATGCAAAATAAATTCTCACTTTAAACCCTCTACTTGTCAGATAGCAGAGGTAGTGAACTCCACAGAGGTTCTGGCTTCAAGGAGGCCACATACGTAAAAATTCACACCTCAACCAGTCAGCCTGGAACCAAGCGGATGTCACAGGAAGAATCTCTCAGCATGGGGTCTCAGTCCTTGCCCAGATCTATAATTTCCCCCCAGACATCATGGAACTGGCAGTTCATAAGAATTTATGAATCGCCCGTCTATCACAGACATTAACCTGATATATATTTGTGTCTCTGTGGCCACGATGAACAGGCCCGTGGTCTTAGTGTGGTGGTGGGAGGCCAGGGAAGAGCAATATACATATCACAGAAACCAAATAACGGTACCATGCTTGGACTCTACTGGGGCAGTGATCAGGCTTCCTCAGCTTGTTGCCTCTCTGTGCCCGTGTGGACAGGAGGAGTCGGAGTAAACTGTACCAAGCTGACTTTACATGCTCCTCCGGGAATGCGTAACCTAACGTCTTGGTAACCTGTGACCATACCGCGTCTCGTGAGTTCGAAGTAGTTGACGTCAGGCGGGCACGAGGGGTGGTATCCCTCACAGGGGGTGTAAATGGCCCAGGGGGTGTAGATGCCGCGATCATGTATCAACGCGTCATCTGAAGGGTACAATGATAGGGGTGGTGCAATAGCAGCTTCCTGTCATTGTACCCGCTACTTACCAAAAAATGCGTTTCATGATGAAGTAATTCATCACAAAGCAAATTTTTTTGTAAAATTCGGCGAATCAGCCGAATCGAACTTTTCAATTATTTGCTCATCTCTAGTGGTGGTGTTTGGTTAATTTTTTTCAAACAAAAAGCTCAGGAAAAACAAACAAAAATTATGGCAAAAGTTTCAAAAACAGGGTATGTTCAATAGGGGTGAGTGGATCAATTGAATATAATAATAATTTAACCTGAATTTGTGGAAAAAAAAGTTAAATCAGAATTAGGGATGAGCAAATTTCATATTTTGAAATTCGAGTCGGGTTCAGGTTGTGGTATAATCTGAATTGCGTTATGGATTGCAGCATAAATGAAACCAGATGTATCCGTTATGCAAGCCATAGACTTCTATTATGATCGAATGAATAACGGAATGCCTCTAAAGGCATTTCGTTATGCATTCCGTCATGGAATTGTGATATGGTCCATGGTAACGGAATCCATAGCGCAATTCAGATTATACCACAAAACAAACCCAAACTTCAAAATATGAAATTCGCTCATACCTAATCAGAATGTTAGTTGATTCAATTTTGGGACAATTTTTCAAGGGAGAAATATATATATACATATATATATATATATATATATATATATATATATGTGCAGACCTTTAAAAATGTGAAGAAAAATTGAAACGGATCTGTTTGTCCATATGACAAACCGACAGGCGGATCCGTTCTTGGAATGAATTTGTAAGACGGACACAAATGCTGTCCGTTTGCATGCAGATTGCCAGATCCGGCAGAGAGTTCTGGCGACGGAACTGCTTGCTGGATCACTCTGCCACAAGTGTGAAAGTAGCCTAACATGGGTATATTACATTTCTGGCCATAGCCATTTCAATGATTTTGTCTTTTATGCTGATATTTTGTAGTTAGTAATAATTTAGTATTTTGTTACTCCTTTCTTTACTATTCTATCTTGAATCCCAATTGATTGCTGCCAGTCTAAAGTAATTTTATTTGAAACATTCAAAAATTCTCACTATCCCTCACACTGATTGCTGTAAGCCCTTTTCTCCAGCAACATAATTGAAGAGTGGAGAATTTGAAACATTGTAATAATATTCATAAGTAGAGTTGAGCGAACACCTGGATGTTCGGGTTCGAGAAGTTCGGCCGAACTTCTCGGAAATGTTCGGGTTCGGGATCCGAACCCGATCCGAACTTCGTCCCGACCCCGAACCCCATTGAAGTCAATGGGGACCCGAACTTTTCGGTACTAAAAAGGCTGTAAAACAGCCCAGGAAAGGGCTAGAGGGCTGCAAAAGGCAGCAACATGTAGGTAAATCCCCTGCAAACAAATGTGGATAGGGAAATGAATAAAAATAAAAATTAAATAAATAAAAACTAACCAAAATCAATTGGAGAGAGGTCCCATAGCAGAGAATCTGGCTTCACGTCACCCACCACTGGAACAGTCCATTCTCAGATATTTAGGCCCCGGCACCCAGGCAGAGGAGAGAGGTCCCGTAACAGAGAATCTGGCTTCATGTCAACAGAGAATCAGTCTTCATATCATAGCAGAGAATCAGGCTTCACGTCACCCACCACTGTAAGAGTCCATTTTCATAAATTTGGGCCCAGCACCCAGGCAGAGGAGAGAGGTCCCGTAACAGACAATCTGGCTTCATGTCAGCAGAGAATCAGTCTTCATATCATAGCAGAGAATCAGGCTTCACGTCAGCCACCAATGCAACAGTCCATTGTCAGATATTTAGGCCCAGCACCCAGGCAGAGGAGAGAGGTCCCGTAACAGACAATCTGGCTTCATGTCAGCAGAGAATCAGTCTTCATATCATAGCAGAGAATCAGGCTTCACGTCAGCCACCAATGCAACAGTCCATTGTCAGATATTTAGGCCCAGCACCCAGGCAGAGGAGAGAGGTCCCGTATCAGACAATCAGGCTTCACGTCAGCCACCAGTACAACAGTCCATTGGCATATATTTAGGCCCAGCACCCAGGCAGAGGAGAGAGGTCCCGTAACAGAGAATCTGGCTTCATGTCAGCAGAGAAATAGTCTGCATGTCATAGCAGAGAATCAGGCTTCACGTCACCCAACATTGGAACAGTCCATTGGCATATATTTAGGCCCCGGCACCCAGACAGAGGAGAGGTTCATTCAAATTTGGGTAGCCTCGCAATATAATGGTAAAATGAAAATAAAAATAGGATTGAATGAGGAAGTGCCCTGGAGTACAATAATATATGGTTAAGGGGAGGAAGTTAATGTCTAATCTGGACAAGGGACGGACAGGTCCTGTGGGATCCATGCCTGGTTCATTTTTATGAACGTCAGCTTGTCCACATTGGCTGTAGACAGGCGGCTGCGTTTGTCTATAATGACACCCCCTGCCGTGCTGAATACACGTTCAGACAAAACGCTGGCCGCCGGGCAGGCCAGCACCTCCAAGGCATAAAAGGCTAGCTCTGGCCACGTGGACAATTTAGAGACCCAGAAGTTGAATGGGGCCGAACCATCAGTCAGTACGTGGAGGGGTGTGCACACGTACTGTTCCACCATGTTAGTAAAATGTTGCCTCCTGCTAACACGTTGCGTATCAGGTGGTGGTGCAGTTAGCTGTGGCGTGTTGACAAAAGTTCTCCACATCTCTGCCATACTAACCCTGCCCTCAGAGGAGCTGGCCGTGACACAGCTGCCTTGGCGACCTCTTGCTCCTCCTCTGCCTTGGCCTTGGGCTTCCACTTGTTCCCCTGTGACATTTGGGAATGCTCTCAGTAGCGCGTCTACCAACGTGCTCTTGTACTCGCGCATCTTCCTATCACGCTCCAGTGCAGGAAGTAAGGTGGGCACATTGTCTTTGTACCGTGGATCCAGCAGGGTGGCAACCCAGTAGTCCGCACACGTTAAAATGTGGGCAACTCTGCTGTCGTTGCGCAGGCACTGCAGCATGTAGTCGCTCATGTGTGCCAGGCTGCCCAGGGGTAAGGACAAGCTGTCCTCTGTGGGAGGCGTATCGTCATCGTCCTGCCTTTCCCCCCAGCCACGCACCAGTGATGGACCCGAGCTGCGTTGGGTGCCACCCCGCTGTGACCATGCTTCATCCTCATCCTCCTCCACCTCCTCCTCATCCTCGTCCTCCTCGTCCTCCAGTAGTGGGCCCTGGCTGGCCACATTTGTACCTGGCCTCTGCTGTTGCCAAAAACCTCCCTCTGAGTCACTTCGAAGAGACTGGCCTGAAAGTGCTAAAAATGACCCCTCTTCCTCCTCCTCCTCCTCCTCCTCCTCCTCCTCCTGGGCCACCTCCTCCTCCATCATCGCCCTAAGTGTTTTCTCAAGGAGACATAGAAGTGGTATTGTAACGCTGATAACGGCGTCATCGCCACTGGCCATGTTGGTGGAGTACTCGAAACAGCGCAACAGGGCACACAGGTCTCGCATGGAGGCCCAGTCATTGGTGGTGAAGTGGTGCTGTTCTGTAGTGCGACTGACCCGTGTGTGCTGCAGCTGAAACTCCACTATGGCCTGCTGCTGCTCACACAGTCTGTCCAGCATGTGCAAGGTGGAGTTCCACCTGGTGGGCACGTCGCATATGAGGCGGTGAGCGGGAAGGCCGAAGTTACGCTGTAGCGCAGACAGGCGAGCAGCAGCAGGATGTGAACGCCGGAAGCGCGAACAGACGGCCCACACTTTATGCAGCAGCTCTGACATGTCGGGGTAGTTGTGAATGAACTTCTGCACCACCAAATTCAGCACATGCGCCAAGCAAGGGATGTGCGTCAAACCGGCTAGTCCCAGAGCTGCAACGAGATTTCGCCCATTATCACACACCACCAGGCCAGGCTTGAGGCTCACCGGCAGCAACCACTTGTCGGTCTGTTGTTCTATACCCTGCCACAACTCCTGTGCGGTGTGGGGCCTGTCCCCCAAACATATGAGTTTCAGAATGGCCTGCTGACGTTTACCCCGGGCTGTGGTGAAGTTGGTGGTGAAGGTGTGTGGCTGACTAGATGAGCAGGTGGAAGAAGAGGAGGAGGAAGTCGAGTAGGAGGAGGTGGCAACAGGAGGCAAAGAATGTTGCCCTGTGATCCTTGGCGGCGGAAGGACGTGCGCCAAACAGCTCTCCGCCTGGGGCCCAGCTGCCACTACATTTACCCAGTGTGCAGTTAGGGAGATATAGCGTCCCTGGCCGTGCTTACTGGTCCACGTATCTGTGGTTAGGTGGACCTTGCCACAGATGGCGTTGCACAGTGCACACTTGATTTTATCGGATACTTGGTTGTGCAGGGAAGGCACGGCTCTCTTGGAGAAGTAGTGGCGGCTGGGAACAACATACTGTGGGACAGCAAGCGACATGAGCTGTTTGAAGCTGTCTGTGTCCACCAGCCTAAATGACAGCATTTCATACGCCAGTAGTTTAGAAATGCTGGCATTCAGGGCCAGGGATCGAGAGTGGCTAGGTGGGAATTTACGCTTTCTCTCAAATGTTTGTGAGATGGAGAGCTGAACGCTGCCGTGTGACATGGTTGAGATGCTTGGTGACGGAGGTGGTGGTGGTGTTGGTGGTACATCCCCTGTTTGCTGGGCGGCAGGTGCCAACGTTCCTCCAGAGGCGGAGGAAGAGGCCGAGGCGGCAGCAGCAGAAGAGGCCGAGGCGGCAGCAGCAGAAGAGGTAGCAGGGGGAGCCTGAGTGACTTCCTTGGTTTTAAGGTGTTTACTCCACTGCAGTTCATGCTTTGCATGCAGGTACCTGGTCATGCAGGTTGTGCTCAGGTTCAGAACGTTAATGCCTCGCTTCAGGCTCTGATGGCACAGCGTGCAAACCACTCGGGTCTTGTCGTCAGCACATTGTTTGAAGAAGTGCCATGCCAGGGAACTCCTTGAAGCTGCCTTTGGGGTGCTCGGTCCCAGATGGCGGCGGTCAGTAGCAGGCGGAGTCTCTTGGCGGCGGGTGTTCTGCTTTTGCCCACTGCTCCCTCTTTTGCTACGCTGTTGGCTCGGTCTCACCACTGCCTCTTCCTCCGAACTGTGAAAGTCAGTGGCACGACCTTCATTCCATGTGGGGTCTAGGACCTCATCGTCCCCTGCATCGTCTTCCACCCAGTCTTGATCCCTGACCTCCTGTTCAGTCTGCACACTGCAAAAAGACGCAGCAGTTGGCACCTGTGTTTCGTCATCATTAGAGACATGCTGAGGTGGTATTCCCATGTCTTCATCATCAGGAAACATAAGTGGTTGTGCGTCAGTGCATTCTATGTCTTTCACCGCTGGGGAAGGCCTAGGTGGATGCCCTTGGGAAACCCTGCCAGCGGAGTCTTCAAACAGCATAAGAGACTGCTGCATAACTTGAGGCTGAGACAGTTTCCCTGGTATGCATGGGGGTGATGTGACAGACTGATGGGGTTGGTTTTCAGGCGCCATCTGTGCGCTTTCTGCAGAAGACTGGGTGGGAGATAATGTGAACGTGCTGGATCCACTGTCGGCCACCCAATTGACTAATGCCTGTACCTGCTCAGGCCTTACCATCCTTATAACGGCATTGGGCCCCACCATATATCGCTGTAAATTCTGGCGGCTACTGGGACCTGAAGTAGTTGGTACACTAGGACGTGTGGATGTGGCAGAACGGCCACGTCCTCTCCCAGCACCAGAGGGTCCACTAACACCACCACGACCATGTCCACGTCCGCGTCCCTTACTAGATGTTTTCCTCATTGTTATCATTCACCACAACAACAAAAATATTATTTGGCCCAATGTATTGTATTCAAATTCAGCTGAATATAAATTTGAGGCCTAGTATTTAGGCGCTGGGTGACCGGTATAGATTTACTGACAGAATTAGACTTGGAAATGCACAGTAGCGTGTGTGTGAAGTTATTCTGAATGACCCTATGTGCACCTTGAATATTATATACCCTTTTAGGGATAGATTTCAAATAGCTCTGATATAGCAGAAACCACTAAATTATGAAATTGCTAAATTGAGAATTGTATTTCAACCCAGAACAAAAAATGTGCTTTGACGGACACTAAATAAGTACTTGCCCAGCCAGAACAGTACAGCGGTAACGACAGATTTAGCGGGATATAAATTTGAGGCCTAGTATTTAGGCGCTGGGTGACCGGTATGGATTTACTGACAGAATTAGACTTGGAAATGCACAGTAGCGTGTGTGTGAAGTTATTCTGAATGACCCTATGTGCACCTTGAATATTATATACCCTTTTAGGGATAGATTTCAAATAGCTCTGATATAGCAGAAACCACTAAATTATGAAATTGCTAAATTGGGAATTGTATTTCAACCCAGAACAAAAAAATGTGCTTTGACGGACACTAAATAACTTGCCCAGCCACAACAGTACAGCGGTAACGAGAGATTTAGCGGGATATAAATTTGAGGCCTAGTATTTAGGCGCTGGGTGACCGGTATGGATTTACTGACAGAATTAGACTGGGATATGGCCAAAAAATAACCACACTATTGCTGGTTAAATGCACTTGGTGTGACAGCTTGACCAACCACACTACTGAGGGTTAAATGCACTTGGTGACAGGCGCAGCTTGCCCCTGATGTAGTATATGGCCAAAAAATGAACAGACTATTGCTGGTTAAATGCACTTGGTGTGACAGCTTGACCAACCACACTACTGAGGGTTAAATGCACTTGGTGACGGGCGCAGCTTGCCCCTGATGTAGTATATGGCCAAAAAATAAACAGACTATTGCTGGTTAAATGCACTTGGTGTGACAGCTTCACCCTGATGTAGGCTTTAGCCAAAAAACAACCACACCATTGAGGGTTAAATGCACTTGGTCGCAGCTTGTGCTGGCGCACCACAAGACACAAAATGGCCGCCGATCACCCCAGAAAAAAGTGACTGACAAACGGTCTGGGCAGCCTAAAAACAGTGAGCAATTGAATTTCAGCAGCTCAATGATGCACAGCTGCAGATCGATCGATTAATCAAGTCCTTTGGAGGAGTTAATCTGCCTAATCTCGCCCTACTTTCGCAGCCGCAACCTCTCCCTACGCTAATCAGAGCAGAGTGACGGGCGGCGCTATGTGACTCCAGCTTAAATAGAGGCTGGGTCACATGGTGCTCTGGCCAATCACAGCCATGCCAATAGTAGGCATGGCTGTGACGGCCTCTTGGGGCAAGTAGTATGACGCTTGTTGATTGCCTGCTTTGCAGCCTTTCAAAAAGCGCCAAGAAAGCGGCACAAAAGCGCCGAACACCGAACCTGAACCTGGACTTTTACGAAAATGTCCGGGTTCGGGTCCGTGTCACGGACACCCCAAAATTCGGTACGAACCCGAACTATACAGTTCGAGTTCGCTCATCCCTATTCATAAGTAATAAAGCTTCTGTATAATGAATTATCAACAGAATAAAACAATGGAGAATCTGATATGTTCTGCAGTGTGTAACAAGCTTCCAAGCAATTTAATCTAAAAATGAAAATGGAGGATGCACTTCTTTTTAAAGAGTTGAATTTAATATATGGAATAGATTGCCCATCTCTTAATATGGCAAAGAGACATTTTCCCAAAGGAGTTTACATTGTAGTCTAGTATTTAGTAAACTATTCTGTAACTGGATATATCATTCATAGATAAATACTAGGAGTAGAGATAGTAGAATACATTTGACGGGTTCAAGGTTCTCAGGAAATCAGAGTGTTATGGAGAATAAATGGAGAAGAGAATCTTTTAAATTCCATTATTTTTCATTTATATTAATTTTAAACAAGACAAACGTTTCCAAAGAAATTAGTAATAAAGCAGTATTTAAAAGTATATAATGTACGCGCATAGGTATCTAAAAAAGTAAGTATATGAAGTATTGTGTTTATCATAGGCAATTGTTCATATAATGATGTAATGAAATAAGCAGAATTACTATACTGAATACTGAACCTATAAAGCAACATGAAACAGGTTTTAAACATGTACAAAAACACTTATGGGTTCATTCACTTTTCTGAAACATAGAAACATAGAATGTGTTGGCAGATTTTGGCCCCTCTAGTCTGCCCAATATACTGAATACTATGAATAGCCCTTGGCCCTATCTTATATGAAGGCCTTATGCCTATCCCATGCATACTTAAACTCCTTCACTGTATTTGCAGCTAACACTTCTTTCTGACTTGTGTTAAGCTGTATGGGACTATTTGGTTGTTCATAAGGCTAGTCCCCTCTGTCAGTGGGGGTTGTTTAGGGTTACTCCTTAAAGCCGTGGGTGTTAGTGAACCCTAGTACGACACTGCCCAACTGTGGATTTAGTAAGTAACTAGGGAGAGAAAAGGGTGGGGCCCCTTAGCAAGGGGTGAATATTACTTCCCCCATCAATATAGTAACAGGGGAGAAGAATATAAGTGAAAAGCTTTTACCTCACAGTGGTGTTTAAATATGCCTGCAAAAATACAGAATAGGAAATCGGTGGGGACAGCCTCCCCTAAGGGGGTGGGGTAATCAGCCCTATCACCAAGCTTGACACATTTCTTAAATCTCCCCACACAGAACTCAATGGGGCAGTGACCAGGGGTATAATATTCATGATCAGGATAATATAGGGTCTGTCTTGAAGATTATGGAAGGTGGAAAAAAAAAGGGAGCTCAGATAGCAAAATTGATTTGATAGATGGTAAACTGGCTGAGATTCTGGGAGCGGTCTCCCACTCCAATGTGGCACTTGGAGATCTGACTAACAGAGTCTCGTCAGTTCAATCTGACATCTCAATAATAAAAGATGAAATGAGTAAGATGAGAGGAAAAATAAAAGATCTTCAGGAGTCTTCTCAAAAGATAAAGGAAGGGCTAAGTAACTTAAGTAAGAAAACGGTGTACTTGGAGTCAGAGAGTAAATATTTAAAATATAAAAATAACAGTCATGGAGGATAGAGCAAGGAGAGCGAACCTGAGATTTCTCGGTTTCCCAGAGGGATCCGAGAAAGAAGATACTAGAGGTTTTATTCAAAAATGGTTATCTGAAATGATTGACGTAGAATCTAGGGATGAGCGAACTCGAACTGTATACTTCGGGTTCGTACCGAATTTTGGGGTGTCCGTGACACGGATCCGAACCCAGACATTTTCGTAAAAGTCCGGGTTCGGGTTCGGTGTTCGTCGCTTTCTTGGCGCTTTTTTGACGCTTTCTTGGCGCTTTTTGAAAGGCTGCAAAGCAGCCAATCAACAAGCGTCATACTACTTGCCCCAAGAGGCCGTCACAGCCATGCCTACTATTGGCATGGCTGTGATTGGCCAGAGCACCATGTGACCCAGCCTCTATTTAAGCTGGAGTCACATAGCGCCGCCCGTCACTCTGCTCTGATTAGCATAGGGAGAGGTTGCGGCTGCGACAGTAGGGCGAGATTAGGCAGATTAACTCCTCCAAAGGACTTGATTATTGATCGATCTGCAGCTGTGGGTCATTGAGCTGCTGATACTCACTGTTTTTAGGCTGCCCAGACCGTTTGTCAGTCACTTTTTTGTGGGGTGATCGGCGGCCATTTTGTGTCTTGTGGTGCGCCAGCACAAGCTGCGACCAAGTGCATTTAACCCTCAATGGTGTGGTTGTTTTTTGGCTAAAGCCTACATCAGGGTGAAGCTGTCACACCAAGTGCATTTAACCAGCAATAGTCTGTTTATTTTTTGGCCATATACTACATCAGGGGCAAGCTGCGCCTGTCACCAAGTGCATTTAACCCTCAATGGTGTGGTTGTTTTTTGGCTAAAGCCTACATCAGGGTGAAGCTGTCACACCAAGTGCATTTAACCAGCAATAGTCTATTTTTTGGCCATATACTACATCAGGGGCAAGCTGCGCCCGTCACCAAGTGCATTTAACCCTCAGTAGTGTGGTTGGTCAAGCTGTCACACCAAGTGCATTTAACCAGCAATAGTCTGTTCATTTTTTGGCCATATACTACATCAGGGGCAAGCTGTGCCCGTCACCAAGTGCATTTAACCCTCAGTAGTGTGGTTGGTCAAGCTGTCACACCAAGTGCATTTAACCAGCAATAGTCTGTTCATTTTTTGGCCATATACTACATCAGGGGCAAGCTGCGCCCGTCACTAAGTGCATTTAACCCTCAGTAGTGTGGTTGGTCAAGCTGTCACACCAAGTGCATTTAACCAGCAATAGTGTGGTTATTTTTTGGCCATATCCCAGTCTAATTCTGTCAGTAAATCCATACCGGTCACCCAGCGCCTAAATACTAGGCCTCAAATTTATATCCCGCTAAATCTCTCGTTACCGCTGTACTGTTGTGGCTGGGCAAGTTATTTAGTGTCCGTCAAAGCACATTTTTTGTTCTGGGTTGAAATACAATTCCCAATTTAGCAATTTCATAATTTAGTGGTTTCTGCTGTATCAGAGCTATTTGAAATCTATCCCTAAAAGGGTATATAATATTCAAGGTGCACATAGGGTCATTCAGAATAACTTCACACACACGCTACTGTGCATTTCCAAGTCTAATTCTGTCAGTAAATCCATACCGGTCACCCAGCGCCTAAATACTAGGCCTCAAATTTATATCCCGCTAAATCTCTCGTTACCGCTGTACTGTTGTGGCTGGGCAAGTTATTTAGTGTCCGTCAAAGCACATTTGTTGTTCTGGGTTGAAATACAATTCCCAATTTAGCAATTTCATAATTTAGTGGTTTCTGCTGTATCAGAGCTATTTGAAATCTATCCCTAAAAGGGTATATAATATTCAAGGTGCACATAGGGTCATTCAGAATAACTTCACACACACGCTACTGTGCATTTCCAAGTCTAATTCTGTCAGTAAATCTATACCGGTCACCCAGCGCCTAAATACTAGGCCTCAAATTTATATTCAGCTATATTTGAATACAATACATTGGGCCAAATAATATTTTTGTTGTTGTGGTGAACGATAACAATGAGGAAAACATCTAGTAAGGGACGCGGATGTGGACATGGTCGTGGTGGTGTTAGTGGACCCTCTGGTGCTGGGAAAGGACGTGGCCGTTCTGCCACATCCACACGTCCTAGTGTACCAACTACCTCAGGTCCCAGTAGCCGCCAGAATTTACAGCGATATATGGTGGGGCCCAATGCCGTTCTAAGGATGGTAAGGCCTGAGCAGGTACAGGCATTAGTCAATTGGGTGGCCGACAGTGGATCCAGCACGTTCACATTATCTCCCACCCAGTCTTCTGCAGAAAGCGCACAGATGGCGCCTGAAAACCAACCCCATCAGTCTGTCACATCACCCCCATGCATATCAGGGAAACTGTCTGAGCCTCAAGTTATGCAGCAGTCTCTTATGCTGTTTGAAGACTCTGCTGGCAGGGTTTCCCAAGGGCATCCACCTAGCCCTTCCCCAGCGGTGGAAGACATAGACTGCACTGACGCACAACCACTTATGTTTCCTGATGATGAGGACATGGGAATACCACCTCAGCATGTCTCTGATGATGATGAAACACATGTGCCAACTGCTGCGTCTTTCTGCAGTGTGCAGACTGAACAGGAGGTCAGGGATCAAGACTGGGTGGAAGACGATGCAGGGGACGATGAGGTCCTAGACCCCACATGGAATGAAGGTCGTGCCACTGACTTTCACAGTTCGGAGGAAGAGGCAGTGGTGAGACCGAGCCAACAGCGTAGCAAAAGAGGGAGCAGTGGGCAAAAGCAGAACACCCGCCGCCAAGAGACTCCGCCTGCTACTGACCGCCGCCATCTGGGACCGAGCACCCCAAAGGCAGCTTCAAGGAGTTCCCTGGCATGGCACTTCTTCAAACAATGTGCTGACGACAAGACCCGAGTGGTTTGCACGCTGTGCCATCAGAGCCTGAAGCGAGGCATTAACGTTCTGAACCTGAGCACAACCTGCATGACCAGGCACCTGCATGCAAAGCATGAACTGCAGTGGAGTAAACACCTTAAAACCAAGGAAGTCACTCAGGCTCCCCCTGCTACCTCTTCTGCTGCTGCCGCCTCGGCCTCTTCTGCTGCTGCCGCCTCGGCCTCTTCCTCCGCCTCTGGAGTAACGTTGGCACCTGCCGCCCAGCAAACAGGGGGTGTACCACCAACACCACCACCACCTCCGTCACCAACCATCTCAGCCATGTCACACGGCAGCATTCAGCTCTCCATCTCACAAACATTTGAGAGAAAGCGTAAATTCCCACCTAGCCACCCTCGATCCCTGGCCCTGAATGCCAGCATTTCTAAACTACTGACCTATGAAATGCTGTCATTTAGGCTGGTGGACACAGACAGCTTCAAACAGCTCATGTCGCTTGCTGTCCCACAGTATGTTGTTCCCAGCCGGCACTACTTCTCCAAGAGAGCTGTGCCTTCCCTGCACAACCAAGTATCCAATAAAATCAAGTGTGCACTGCGCAACGCCATCTGTGGCAAGGTCCACCTAACCACAGATACGTGGACCAGTAAGCACGGCCAGGGACGCTATATCTCCCTAACTGCACCCTGGGTAAATGTAGTGGCAGCTGGGCCCCAGGCGGAGAGCTGTTTGGCGTCACGTCCTTCCGCCGCCAAGGATCACAGGGCAACATTCTTTGCCTCCTGTTGCCACCTCCTCCTACTCGACTTCCTCCTCCTCTTCTTCCACCTGCTCATCTAGTCAGCCACACACCTTCACCACCAACTTCAGCACAGCCCGGGGTAAATGTCAGCAGGCCATTCTGAAACTCATATGTTTGGGGGACAGGCCCCACACCGCACAGGAGTTGTGGCAGGGTATAGAACAACAGACCGACGAGTGGTTGCTGCCGGTGAGCCTCAAGCCTGGCCTGGTGGTGTGTGATAATGGGCGAAATCTCGTTGCAGCTCTGGGACTAGCCAGTTTGACGCACATCCCTTGCTTGGCGCATGTGCTGAATTTGGTGGTGCAGAAGTTCATTCACAACTACCCCAACATGTCAGAGCTGCTGCATAAAGTGCGGGCCGTCTGTTCGCGCTTCCGGCGTTCACATCCTGCTGCTGCTCGCCTGTCTGCGCTACAGCGTAACTTCGGCCTTCCCGCTCACCGCCTCATATGGAACTCCACCTTGCACATGCTGGACAGACTGTGCGAGCAGCAGCAGGCCATAGTGGAGTTTCAGCTGCAGCACGCACGGGTCAGTCGCACTACAGAACAGCACCACTTCACCACCAATGACTGGGCCTCCATGCGAGACCTGTGTGCCCTGTTGCGCTGTTTCGAGTACTCCACCAACATGGCCAGTGGCGATGACGCCGTTATCAGCGTTACAATACCACTTCTATGTCTCCTTGAGAAAACACTTAGGGCGATGATGGAAGAGGAGGTGGCCCAGGAGGAGGAGGAGGAGGAGGAGGAAGAGGGGTCATTTTTAGCACTTTCAGGCCAGTCTCTTCGAAGTGACTCAGAGGGAGGTTTTTGGCAACAGCAGAGGCCAGATACAAATGTGGCCAGCCAGGGCCCACTACTGGAGGACGAGGAGGACGAGGATGAGGAGGAGGTGGAGGAGGATGAGGATGAAGCATGGTCACAGCGGGGTGGCACCCAACGCAGCTCGGGTCCATCACTGGTGCGTGGCTGGGGGGAAAGGCAGGACGATGACGATACGCCTCCCACAGAGGACAGCTTGTCCTTACCCCTGGGCAGCCTGGCACACATGAGCGACTACATGCTGCAGTGCCTGCGCAACGACAGCAGAGTTGCCCACATTTTAACGTGTGCGGACTACTGGGTTGCCACCCTGCTAGATCCACGCTACAAAGGCAATGTGCCCACCTTACTTCCTGCACTGGAGCGTGATAGGAAGATGCGCGAGTACAAGCGCACGTTGGTAGACGCGCTACTGAGAGAGTTCCCAAATGTCACAGGGGAACAAGTGGAAGCCCAAGGCCAAGGCAGAGGAGGAGCAAGAGGTCGCCAAGGCAGCTGTGTCACAGCCAGCTCCTCTGAGGGCAGGGTTAGCATGGCAGAGATGTGGAAAAGTTTTGTCAACACGCCACAGCTAACTGCACCACCACCTGATACGCAACGTGTTAGCAGAAGGCAACATTTCACTAACATGGTGGAACAGTACGTGTGCACACCCCTCCACGTACTGACTGATGGTTCGGCCCCATTCAACTACTGGGTCTCTAAATTGTCCACGTGGCCAGAGCTAGCCTTTTATGCCTTGGAGGTGCTGGCCTGCCCGGCGGCCAGCGTTTTGTCTGAACGTGTATTCAGCACGGCAGGGGGTGTCATTACAGACAAACGCAGCCGCCTGTCTACAGCCAATGTGGACAAGCTGACGTTCATAAAAATGAACCAGGCATGGATCCCACAGGACCTGTCTGTCCCTTGTCCAGATTAGACATTAACTACCTCCCCTTAACCATATATTATTGTACTCCAGGGCACTTCCTCATTCAATCCTATTTTTATTTTCATTTTACCATTATATTGCGAGGCTACCCACATTTGAATGAACCTCTCCTCTGTCTGGGTGCCGGGGCCTAAATATATGCCAATGGACTGTTCCAATGTTGGGTGACGTGAAGCCTGATTCTCTGCTATGACATGCAGACTAATTCTCTGCTGACATGAAGCCAGATTCTCTGTTACGGGACCTCTCTCCTCTGCCTGGGTGCTGGGCCTAAATATATGCCAATGGACTGTTGCACTGGTGGCTGACGTGAAGCCTGATTGTCTGTTACGGGACCTCTCTCCTCTGCCTGGGTGCTGGGCCTAAATATCTGACAATGGACTGTTGCATTGGTGGCTGACGTGAAGCCTGATTCTCTGCTATGATATGAAGACTGATTCTCTGCTGACATGAAGCCAGATTGTCTGTTACGGGACCTCTCTCCTCTGCCTGGGTGCTTGGACTATATTTATAAAAATGGACTGTTGCAGTGGTGGCTGACGTGAAGCCTGATTCTCTGCTATGACATGCAGACTGATTCTCTGCTGACATGAAGCCAGATTCTCTGTTACGGGACCTCTCTCCTCTGCCTGGGTGCTGGGCCTAAATATATGCCAATAGACTGTTGCACTGGTGGCTGACGTGAAGCCTGATTGTCTGTTACGGGACCTCTCTCCTCTGCCTGGGTGCTGGGCCTAAATATCTGACAATGGACTGTTGCATTGGTGGCTGACGTGAAGCCTGATTCTCTGCTATGATATGAAGACTGATTCTCTGCTGACATGAAGCCAGATTGTCTGTTACGGGACCTCTCTCCTCTGCCTGGGTGCCGGGGCCTAAATATCTGAGAATGGACTGTTCCAGTGGTGGGTGACGTGAAGCCAGATTCTCTGCTATGGGACCTCTCTCCAATTGATTTTGGTTAATTTTTATTTATTTAATTTTTATTTTAATTCATTTCCCTATCCACATTTGTTTGCAGGGGATTTACCTACATGTTGCTGCCTTTTGCAGCCCTCTAGCCCTTTCCTGGGCTGTTTTACAGCCTTTTTAGTGCCGAAAAGTTTGGGTCCCCATTGACTTCAATGGGGTTCGGGTTCGGGACGAAGTTCGGATCGGGTTCGGATCCCGAACCCGAACATTTCCGGGAAGTTCGGCCGAACTTCTCGAACCCGAACATCCAGGTGTTCGCTCAACTCTAGTAGAATCGCAATCCCCGTGGTTCATTGTGGAGCGGGCTCACAGAATTCCAAGGAAGCCCCCTCCTCTCGGCCACCCGCCTAGAGCTATAATTGTTAAAATGTTATGCTCAAATGATAGAGTGTCTGTGAAGGTTCTCATTTATCCAGGTCATGGTATATCTGTAAAGAATAAATCAGGCAACTGGACTTACTGTAGATTTCTTGAAAACGTTTCACTCTTTCTTCCAACGAGCTTTCTTAATTCTGAGTGACTGTACAAGAATTCTCTGGGAATGAATATGTAACTGAATTAACATCTGGTAATTATGCCCAACATGGGGTCAGAGGTCATTATAGCCAGCATGGGGTCAAAGGTGTTGATTCCATTATCCTAATTGGAGTCAGTAGGTGATAATGACCTCCCTAAGATGAGGCGCTAAGACGAGACCCAACCAGTGGCTGCAAGAAGAAGGTTATAGAACTACTACAACAACTAAAAAAGGACAAAATCATTGATCGGGCCATGTATTATCGCCTCTATCCTGGGGAAGCCCCTCCATGTATTTATGGACTACCTAAGATACATATTGTCAGCAGCATCAACTCTGTGACCTACAATGTGGCAAAATACTTAGGATTGTAAGAGATTCATGAGAATTTTCTTATGGATCAGTATGGGTGTGGGGTGGGCTGGATCTTCCCCTTCTTGCGCTCGACTCCTCTGTAGCCAGGGGACAGGGCACAACCCCAGCTGAGGGGGGCCTGGGTCAGCCGCAATAATCCATCTTTTTTGGTAAGATATGGTATACAGGGTGTTAATTTGGAACGTACAAGGGTTGGCGGACAGAATTAAAAGGCGCATAGTGTTTGATGTTGTATCTAGACACTTACCAGCAATAGTGGCATTGAATGAGACACATGGTACTATTGAAAAAAAAAATGATATATTGACAAGGAAATGGGTGAAACATGAGTATCACTCTTTTTTTACCGCAATCTCGCGAGGGGTGAGTGTATATGTTCACAGCAAGGTGGATTTTATATTATAATAGTAAAAATAGCAATAGCAATAATACTGATACCACTGAGGAAGGGGCCACTAAGAGCCCAGAAACGCATTTGGTACTGGACCCCCCCATTCAACACAAGGACCACCAGCTTCTACAGCTCTGAATCCCTTTGGAGAAAACTTATCGAGGATATATCATATGAATTTGTGGAGCCGTGGATTGTGAAAGATACTACTGGCGCCAGTAAGTGAAAGCTTGTTAAAGCAAAGGACATCAGCTGTCGAAATTCCTTAGAAAATTGTTGGGACAAGTCGTATATTACTATTCCACATTAAAGTCGATACTCACGTGAAAAAGCAGCAGCGGAAGATCGTATCTGGATAACCACGCGGGACGCCGCGGACTGTCGATTGGATCCACCTACATACATCTGTTTCTTGAGTAGACAACACAACCATAGATGGAATAAGTATTTGCGACAAAAAATGTAATCGTCACATAGCCCTATTTTGAAGATATCTCTTGATGTTGCAACCTGCTTGTTAAGACTAACTAATACACAGAAATTCGGACAACCCACGATTATATGTAGATGTTTGGACATTGGATCGAATATTTAGAAATAATCTCAAATATAATACCACTCTTTTCTTATGATTATTTATACAAAATTTTGGACTTGTGATTATTGATGCGAAATTTTTGGACGTTGGATCTAAGGATAACCATTGTGTTTTATCAGAACTCTGTGGCTTTAATAATTGTTCTTATCGTCTGTAGGTACTATTGAGTCTGGCCAGACCTGTTATTTTGATTGTTAATTGATTACAGTGTTATTATTAATATATTTTTATCAGTATTATTGCAATTTTTACTATTATTATAGCATTTTATTTAATAAAGTACCACATACTCCATATATAGAGAGTGCCCAGCCCTTCTTTTGAATATTTATATACATTCCCCCACCATTTGCACTATACTGTATCTCATGTTTGGCTACCTTTGCCAGTAGTAGGGCTGTATGCCCGATTATAGTTGCCGGGGATTTTAATAATGTGATGTCCCCTGACATAGCTAGACTCTCAATTGCCTCTGGCCAGAAAGAACAAAAGGGAAAGCATACTTTATTATTTAGATCTTGTCATGAATTAGCACTTATAGATATCTGGCGACATTTGTACGGGAATAAAAGAGCTTTTTCGTGTTTTAGTCGCTCTTGTGAGGCAATGTCCCGAATCGACATTGCTTTCACAACTTGTGACTTCATAGAGTGGAATATGAACCCTGTGGTGTCTCGGATCATTCCCCTATGTTGTTACGGTTTAGGCAGACCGGTTCAATCCAGCGGAAGAGGAACTTTAGGTTGAACCCTCATTGGCTGAGTTTAATTGAAGAACAAGAGAAAATCGCTCGCGAGATAGTAGAATTCTGGAATTTTAATTATGGTTCCTCGCATATACACTTCGTGTGGGATGCACTCAAAGCATTCATTTGAGGGGTGTATGTGGGACAAATTAAGAGGAAAAAAGCAATATTTGCAAAAAAGGAAAAACAATTAGAAGATAGGGTAGGAGAACTAGAAAGGGACATATTTAGGAATAAAACTAAGGAAAAAATGAAAGAACTAAATAAAGATCGGTAAGATCATAAAAACAAATATCTTTTTAATAAGGGACAAAAGAGGATCTTTTTTTAGTGGCCAGAAATATTTTTGCGAAGCCGGAAAACCGAGTCGCTTACTCTTCTCTATTATTCAGAACCAACAAACCCAAAATAAAATTCAAAGTATTAGATCTAAAAATGGACAGATTCTGACTGACGCTGGGGAAGTGGAGAGGGAATTTATTACTTTATTTTCCACTCTATACTCCACAGGACAGTCTGGGACTGAAAAGGAACTGGACATTTTTTTTTGAGAAATTAAATATGACAACCCTGGTGGAGAATGAAAGGGTTCTTCTAAATGCACCAATTCAATTAGGTGAGCTACATGAGGCCCTAGGTTCCATACAGGGCAACTCTGTCCCTGGTTCAGATGGACTACCATTTGAAATCTATAGGAGACACGGGGAGGTCCTCCTACCGCTTCTTTTATGAGTCCTTAATGAGTCTTATTTAGCAGGCTCTCTCCCTGGCTCACTTTCGGAAGCCATTATTGTGCTCATACCAAAAAAGGATAAATACTTAAATGATCCAAGTTCCTACCGCCCAATATCTCTTTTGAATACAGATTTTAAGATATTTGCAAAAATATTTGCAACCCGACTAAAAAAAGTGATAGGAAAAGTAATCCACCCAGACCAAACTGGTTTCATACCCAATAGACAGGCCCACACTAATATTCGTAGGGTTATAACTAATATTCAGGCGGGGGAAGGCGAGGACCGCTTCCTGCTGTCATTGGATGCTGTGAAGGCCTTTGACAGGGTGGAGTGGAACTTTTTATGGAGGGTGATGTCTGAAATTAAGCTGGGGAAAGAATTTACTCGCTGGATAAAGTTAATGTATGACTCCGTTCTGCGCAAATAAGCATTGACGGGTCTTGTTCATCCCCATTTGGGCTTCAGCGAGGCACCAAGCAGGGATCCCCCCTCTCTCCTCTCCTGTTCGCAATATTTATGGAACCTCTTGCTTGTATGATTAGACAGGATGAACGTATTCTTGGGTTTGGGATTAGGGGCTCCCAGGATAAAATTAGCCTTTATGCTGATGATATTCTTATATTTTTAAAAGAGGGAGGTGCTTCTGTGGCCCATGTGGCCTTGAGATTAATTGGGAAAAATCTGTCTTTCTCCCAATTGGACATCGGAAAATAGAAAGAATAGAGGAATATGGAGAGCTGCTTCCTGCCACAGAGATAAATTATTTAGGGGTGAGGATTAGTGCTTCTGCGGGTGATTTTACCCATCTTAATTTAGCTCCATTGGAAGAGAAAATAAAGTCGGAGTTTGGCAGAGACTGCCACTCGGGCAAGCAGATAGAATAGCACTTATTAAAATGGTGTTGCTCCCCCAAATTTTATATATTTTATCTGCTTGCCCGATTTGGATTAATTATGCATATTTTAATCATATTGATCGGCTTTTTAACGATCTGATATGGGGCCGGAACAGAGTCCGAATCAAGCAGAGGTTCCTGTGGTTGGCAGAGGAGAGGGGGGGAATATGCCTTCCGTATAGTCAAGGTTACTTTATGGCTGCACAAATCCAATGGTGCATGGGACAAAGAGAGAACGACCTTGTGCAATATTTAATCAGAAATTATGAGGGGTCTCAGAGAGATATTTTTTGTATCTTGGAATCAGGATACCTGGCTACCCGAGGCAAAGTTTGCCCCGTAAGTGAAATGTTACAATTAGTTTTGAATAAGATAAAAAAGGTGTTAGGGGTTACACAAGGTTTAAGGTTCACTCCACTCTGGAACAATTTTAAATTAAAGGAACTTATTAAAAAAAGAAGATAGTATATATTGGCAAAAAAGGGGAATAGTACTTGTCTTACACGTCACTGAAGGTGAGAATATTTGAACTGTTAAGGAAATTCTTTATGGTTCTCAAATAGATAATATAGCCTGGTTCAGGTATACACAATTACAACACCTCTTTATAGAATTAAGAATAAGCACTTTTTAAATGTAGTAGATAACAGTTTTATGGATGGGAATGGGAACGGGAGATTGGAGGAGAAAGGAACATTCACTGGTTAAGGGTATATAAACACATAAACTGGGTTATCTCTTCTGCTAATTTTAGACTTATACAATTCAAAATAGTATACCGATTATATATCTCTCCCCAGAATATTGCGAACATGTACGGGAAAACGGAAGCTAAATGCCCAAAGTGTCGCTCTGACCAGGCCGATTTTTTACATACGATTTGGAACTGTCCAAGGATCCAGCAGTTCTGGACAGAAATATATGAATTATTAACTAATAAACTAGGCACGGGCCCAGAAATGGGTGTTGAGCTTGCTATTTTGGGAATATGGTGTCACGGTTGGGAGTGGGAAAAACCCCCCACCGTACGATGACTGGGGAATAAGGAAAGCAACTAGGCCTGAACACAAGGATAAGGGAGCAGGTCACCTCCTAATGCATCCCTATACCTAGCCTTAACTCCTCACTGTATGAGCGGACCTGGATGGTAGGACGGCCCTGAGTCGCCCTGAGAATCCCTCACAAAGGAGCTGAGGAGAGGCGCCTGTTCTTCCAGGACACGGAAGAACAGGAGTCTCAAAAGGCCTAGAAGCAGGCAAAGGAAAAGACAATATGCAGCAAGAGAATCATCAGGTAAGAAAACAAGACGGCACACTTACCTGCCACTGCCACCACGACTGGAACTGGAGCCCTAACACCAAACAGGACACCGTACCAGCAACTTACACAGGTATTCAGCACACCAGACTCTGCCAGGACCCCCATGCCTCAAGGTGCATGGCAGCCCCAGGTGGCACTGAATACAGGCTAGGAAGTCTAGCAACCATGCTGGAAGATATCACCAAACATACCAGACAAGGAACACCAGGCTAGACAATACAACACACCAAATCATAACCCCACAACAAACATACAACACATGTAAGGGAGAGAAGACATCGCTTGAGACCTCGGGATGACATTGCTAAAAGACCTTGATGATATCCAACAAGGTGGCCCTCAATGACTGGGCAGATGTAATAGCCACAGAATGGAGCATAGCTTCCAGCCCACAGCAAGGCTAAAGCACAACTAACCTCCAAGCTACAATCAAAGGCTAAATAGCTAGAAGAGACCACACCCTGATCTAACCAAGTCAGGATATTAACCCCACGCACACCCCACAGCAGGGAGACAAAACTTAAAGGGGAAGTACACGTGCAAACCACAAACTACACTGCACGGCAACTGTGTCACGGTCAAACAAATATGACCGTGACATATGGGGACCTGACAACCTTAATAGACAGGACCTTAAGGCTTGGCTCAAGAGCATGTTATTCGCAAGAAAGTGGGGATCAACTGACCCCCCCCCCCCTCCCCTGCAGAATGGAAAAACTTAATGGATAAGGTCAAACAATATGAGAAAATAGCATGTAGATAGAAAAACTGCAATTGGAAAAGGTGTGGGGTAAATGGACATAGTTTGCGTGCCGGCCTTGGGCATATACCCGCCCCTTGAGTGTTTAATCTTCAAAGGTATTCATTATACGTGAGTATGCAGGGTCCAGCTGGGCTCAGGAGGCAGTGGTGCGCGAGGAAGGTCCAGTGGGGAGGGTTGGGGAAAACGTAATTTGCTTTCTTTTATATTAAATAGAAACAGGAGGGAGAATTGTCGTTACTGGAGATATAGGGCCAGATTTATCATTAGCTCAGGTCAGAATAATGGAGTGAAAAAGTCCCAAAAAAAGTCCCAAACGCTAAAACTGCGCACAAATTTGCACTTTTTTCTGCTCTGCACTATGCTCGCCAGTTTTCTGAAAGTGGGCGTGTTTTATTATGTAAATGAACCTCTAGACAGATTTACTATTGGGACTATTTAAAAAGTTGCAAAAAATTTCACTCCAGTGAGGACCATGCTTATCTTATGAGACTTTTTAATAGAACATGCAACTTTTTCATAAAAACTTGCAACTTTTTCGTAAAGATGTGCGACTTTTGTAAAGCTGCTTACTGACGGATAAACTGCTACCGTCAAACCACATTTATTACAGTCTTAAAGGGCCGATCATAAATCTGACTTGGCTAAAACTGACTTTAGCCATATGTTAAAGCGGAGTGAGCTGTCAGAGTCATGATAAATCTGGCCCATAGACATTATCTTCTCTATTATATATGTATATGAAGTGGGAGATTGTACTAAGGCTGAACTTGACAAAAACACTAATGGGTTCATTCACTTTTCTGAAACACAGAAACATAGAATGTGTCGGCAGATAAGAACCATTTGGCCCATCTAATCTGCCCAATATACTTAATACTATGAATAGCCCCTGGCCCTATCTTATATGAAGGATGGCCTTATGTCTATCCCATGCATGCTTAAACTCCTTCACTGTATTTGCAGCTACCACCTCTGCAGGAAGCCTATCCCATGCATCCACTACTCTTTCAGTAAAGTAATACTTCCTGATATTACTTTTAAACCTTTGCCCCTCTAATTTAAAACTATGTCCTCTTGAAGCAGTTTTTAACATTGCTGATTCCCTTTATGTATTTAAAAGTTTCTATCATATCCCCTCTGTCTTGTCTTTCTTCCAAGCTATACATGGTAAGGTCCTTTAACCTTTCCTGGTAAGTTTTATCCTGCAATCCATGTACTAGTTTACTAGCTCTTCTCTAAACTCTCTCCAAAGTATCAATATCCTTCTGGAGATATGGTCTCCAGTACTGGTCACAATACTCCAAATGAGGTCTCACTAGTGCTCTGTAGAGCGGCATGAGCACCTCCCTCTTTCTACTTGTAATGCCTCTCCCTATACACCCAAGCATTCTGCTAGCATTTCCTGCAGCTCTATGACATTGTCTGCCTACCTTTAAGTCTTCTGAAATAATGATCCCTAAATCCCTTTCCTCAGATACCGAGGTTAGGACTGTATCACTGATTTTATATTCTGCTCTTGGGTTTTTGCACTTATCAACATTAAATTTTAGTTGCCAGATTTTTGACCATTCCTCTAGTTTTCCTAAATCCTTTTCCATTTAGTGTATCCCTCCAGGAACATCAACCCTGTTACAAATTGAGGCCTTCTGAAATTTTGCTGATAATGATATTAAACAATATGGGTCCCAGAAGAGATCCCTGAGGTACCCCACTGGTCTGAATATACTCCATTGACTACAACCTTCTGTTGTCTGTCCCTCAGCCACTGCCTAATCCATTCAACAATATGGGAGTCCAAGCACAAAGACTGCATTTTATTGATAAGCCTTCTATGTGGGACAATATCAAAAGCCTTACTAAAGTCTAGATAAGCAATGTCTACTGCACCTCCGCCAACTATTATTTTAGTCACCCAATCAAAAAAAATCAATAAGATTAGTTTGACATGATCTCCCTGAAGTAAATCCATGCTGTTTTTCATCTTTCAATCTATGGGATTTTAGATGTTCCACAATCCTCTCCTTAAGTATGGTTTCCATTAATTTCCCCACTATTGATGTCAGGCTTACTGGCCTATAGTTGCCCGATTCCTCCCTACTACCTTTCTTGTGAATGGGCACAACATTTGCTCATTTCCAATATTTTGGGATGACTGTGATTGGTTAAATAAATCTGTTAATGGTTTTGCTAGTTCACAGCTAAGCTCTTTTAATAGGTTTGGGTGTATCCCATCAGGCCTCTGTGAATTATTTGTATTAATTTTAGACAGCTGACTTAGAACACCTTCCTCTGTAAAGACACATGCTTTAAAAGATTTGTTAGTCTTCCTTCCTAACTGAGGTCCCTTTCCTTCATTTTCCTTTGTAAAAACTGAACATAAGTATTCATTGAGGCAGTCAGCTAGTTCTTTATCTTCTTCCATATACCTTCCTTCTTTTGTTTTTAATTTGGTAATTCCTTGTTTTAGTTTCCTTTTTTCATTTGTGTATCTGAAGAATGTCTCATCACCTTTTTTCACTGACTGAGCTAATTTCTCTTCTGCCTGTGCTTTAGAAGCTCTTATAACTTGCTTGGCCTCTCTCTGCCTAATCCTATAAATTTCCCTGTCATCCTTGTTTTATTTTTTTTATAATTACTAAATACTATATCTTTGTTTTTATTGTGTTTGGCCACTTCTGCTGAGTACCACAGTGGTCTCTTTCTTTTTTTTTTTTTGCTTTTAGGACAAGCCTAATGCAATTTAGGCATATTTTAAGTGCAGATGGCAGCGCAAAAGTTAGTTGCACTAAGTTAGTTGTTAAAATTGTGGGTGTGGTGTGGGTGGGGAAGAAGAGGGACAAGAAGAGGGACAAGAAGAGGGGGAGGAGGAGGAGGCCACAGTAGATGCCCCTATAGTGCCCCCAGTCATGTGCCAGTAATAGCAGCCCCCCTGTGCCAGTAATAGCAGCCCCCAGTAATAACAGCCCCCCTTTGCCAGTAATAACAGCCCCCCCTTTGCCAGTAATAACAGCCCCCCCCTTTGCAAGTAATAACAGCCCCCCCTTTGCCAGTAATAACAGCCCCCCTTTGCCAGTAATGTTATGGGGGATCTGTGGATGACGGACACTTATGGGGGGATCTGTGGATGACGGACACTTATGGGGGGATCTGTGGATGACGGACACTTATGGGGGGATCTGTGGATGACGGACACTAATGGGGGGATCTGTGGATGACGGACACTGTTATGGGGGGGATCTGTGGCTTGCACTGTTACAGGGGGATCTGTGGCTGGCACTGTTACAGGGGGATCTGTGGCTGGCACTGTTACAGGGGGGCGATCTGTGGATGGCACTGTTATATATGTGCCATCCACAGACCCCCCACCCCATAACAGTGACATCCACAGTGCCCCCCCAGCCCAAAACAGTGCCATCCACAGACCCCCATCCCTTAACTGTGCCATCCACAGATTCCGCCGCTGCCGCCGTTTAAAGTTATTAAACATGCCCCCCTCACTCCTAATAGTACCGTATATCCGAATTCCTTCTGTATAATGCCGGCAGGCGGGCCGGGCGGCGCGTCCCTCAGTGACGTCACTTGTCTGCGTGAATGAAGCAGGCGGCGCAGGCACGTGACACCCGTGAGTGACGCGCCGTAAATGTATTCAATAATACATTTATATTAGTATACCGGCGGGAGCGACGGGGCGGGGCTATAGTACAGTGACCGCACCGCCCCACCGCTATTGCCGGCCCCCAGCTCCTCCTCCCAGTTCCTCCCCCGGCCCCCGCTCCGTACATCGCGTCCAGCGCCTGCCTCTGATAGGCTGCAGGCACTAGGCCGGCAGCCTATCAGAGGAAGGGAAACGGGCACGCCTCTCCCTCCCCTACTGCAGCACAGGCAGGCATCTGTATCGCTGTCCTGAGGACAGCGCTCATCTCCCTGCCGCATATTACACTGCGAGCTGTCGGCCGCCCGGCGCCCCTGTTGCTATGGCGCCCCGTGCGGCCACACAGCCCGCACAGCCCAAAGGCCGGCCCTGGGTAAATCACACCAGTAGAAATTATCTCTTCAAATAGTGTTTGTCACTCTGTGTAGATGCAGTGACGCAGCAAAACCACACACAACTGCTGCACAATACAATTGCACTATAATATAATGTTAGAAAGTATATTATAAGTATATTACACCCCTCAGTATGTCACAACTATCAATAGCACACCTATACCAGTCCTTAAAAGGACTTTTGTGGCCCTATTAGCTAGCAATTTGTGTCCCTAACAGTCTGTCCCTGCTCCACACAGCAATTTCTCCCTACACTGGCAAAAGACTGAATGTAAAATGGCGCCCAGATCAGGTTTATTTATAAGGTAGGGGGTATGTCCATGTGCTGAAACTTTTCAATTGGCTGTCCTGTACCACCTGATGAATGTGTCATGAGTCAAAGTTCTTCACAATGTAAAAGAATATGGCGGGCGTGAATATCGCCATATGTTCGCATGCTCGGCGAATCGCGAATGCGCAAAGTTTGCCGCGAACCGACTGCCAGGTGAACCGCTAGGCCATCTCTTCTCACTTTATAAATAAGCGTAGCATAAGCGCTTGAATGTGTTTTGTGACTATGGCATTATTGTACGTTATCTGGTTTGCAGAGGGCTGTTGTAGTCTTTTTTCTCTGTTTTGAGCCATGGCGGCGTGCACCTGCGCATTGGGATATGCTGACTAACCCCCTTTTTTTTTTTTGCAGATTTACAGCACTGGAGGTGTGGCAGTCATTCACTCCTGATTAGCCTGTCTGCCCCGTAGGCTGACTTTAATTAGTTTCAGTATAAAGCTGTGGTCTACTCTCACTATATTCATTGGAAGTCACCTGGAGTCAGGAGAGGTATGGAGTGGGCTCGTTATGCATGTTGGTACCTGCTTTCCCTTGAAGTAATGGAGGCCTTTATGGCACCAAAAATGGTAAAAGGCAGAGTGGACCCAGCATGCATGTGGAACCAACACTTCCTGAACTTTATGGCGGCCATTAGGGGGCATAACAGGTAGTATTTTGTGTTAGGTTCCTGTCTTACAGAGATCGCCTTGACGTTTGGCAGACGGGCTCAAATGGTTTTGGACAAAATGCAGCTGCCAAGTATCTCACTTTATAAATAAGCGTAGCATTAGCACTTGAATGTTTTTTGTGGCTATGACATTATTGTACTTTATCTGGTTTGCAGAGTTGCATTGTCTTTTTTTTCCCTTTATTAAGACCAGCGTCTAAAACGTCGGTTTTAATAAATGTGCCCCTTAGTATATAGACCTTCTAAGTTCACCTCTGGTCAGGTCTTTAAAAATGGCACTCGCTCTGGGGCATATCAAGCACTAGAGCAGCTAAGTGACTGCTGTTTTACACAGCAAACACCCTAAGCTAAAGATAACGTGACCACTGTATGCTAAGCATATCATTCACTGAAACAGGAGGGGAGCACGGAAGCACTGAAAAACTACAAGGAAAAAAATAGAACATGTAAAAAACAAATAAAAGCGGCCAAACTAGAGACCGAGAGATTAATTGCCAAAGAGAGTAAAACTAACCCTAAAATGTTCTTCAATTATATAAATGTTAAAAAGTATAAATCTGAAGGTGTCGGCCCTTTAAAGAGTAATGAGGGGGAAGTCGCAGAGAGCGATGAGGAGAAAGCAAAGCTGTTAAATATTTTTTTCTCCAATGTATTCACTGAGGAAAATAAATTGTCAGATGACATGCAGAATGCAAAAATAAATTCCCCATTAAAAGTGTCCTGTCTGACCCAGGAAGAAGTACATCAGCGACTTAAAAAGATTAAAATAGACAAATCGCCAGGACCGGATGACATACACCCCCGTATCCTAAAGGAATTAAGTAATGTCATAGCCAGACCCTTATTTCTGATATTTGCAGACTCTATACTGACAGGGAATGTCCCACAGGATTGGCGCATGGCATATGTGGTGCCAATATTCAAAAAGGGGCCAAAAACAGACCCTGGAAACTATAGGCCGGTAAGTTTAACATCTGTTGTGGGTAAACTGTTTGAAGGTTTTCTGAGAGATGCTATATTAGAGCATCTCAACAGAAATAAGCAAATAACGCCATATCAGCATGGCTTCGTGAGGGATCGGTCATGTCAGACTAATTTAATCAGTTTCTATGAGGAGGTAAGTTCTAGACTTGACAGCGGCGAATCAATGGATGTCGTATATCTGGACTTCTCCAAAGCATTTGACACTGTACAACATAAAAGGTTAGTATATAAAATGAGAATGCTCGGACTGGGAGAAAACATCTGTATGTGGGTAAGTAACTGGCTCAGTGATAGAAAACAGAGGGTGGTTATTAACGGTACACACTCAGATTGGGTCACTGTCACTAGTGGGGTACCTCAGGGGTCAGTATTGGGCCCTATTCTCTTCAATATATTTATTAATGATCTTGTAGAAGGCTTGCATAGTAAAGTATCAATTTTCGCAGATGACACTAAACTGTGTAAAGTAATTTACACTGATGAGGACAGTATACTACTACAGAGGGATCTGGATAGACTGGAGGCTTGGGCAGATAAGTGGCAGATGGGGTTTAACACTGATAAATGTAAAGTTATGCACATGGGAAGGAAAAATGCAAGTCAACCGTACATACTAAATGGTAAAACACTCGGTAACACTGACATGGAAAAGGATCTAGGAATTTTAATAAACAGCAAACTAAGCTGCAAAAACCAGTGTCAGGCAGCTGCTGCCAAGGCCAACAAGATAATGGGTTGCATCAGAAGGGGCATAGATTCCCGTGATAAGAACATAGTCCTACCACTTTACAAATCGCTAGTCAGACCACACATGGAGTACTGTGTACAGTTCTGGGCTCCTGTAAACAAGACATAGCAGAGCTGGAGAAGGTCCAGAGGAGGGCAACTAAAGTAATAACTGGAATGGGGCAACTACAGTACCCTGAAAGATTATCAAAATTAGAGTTATTCACTTTAGAAAAAAGACGACTGAGGGGAGATCTAATTAATATGTATAAATATATCAAGGGTCAGTACAGAGATCTATCCCATCAGCTATTTATCCCCAGGACTGTGACTGTGACGAGGGGACATCCTCTGCGTCTGGAGGAAAGAAGGTTTGTACACAAACATAGAAGAGGATTCTTTACGGTAAGAGCAGTGAGAATATGGAACTCTCTGCCTGAGGAGGTGGTGATGGTGAGTACAATAAAGGAATTCAAGAGGGCCATGGACGTATTTCTGGAGCTTAATAATATTACAGGCTATAGCTACTAGAGAGGGGTCTTCCTCTGGATCAACTTGCGGGATAACAGGCCGAACTGGATGGACAAATGTCTTTTTTCGGCCTTATGTACTATGTTACTATGTTACTATGTTACTAATCAGTAAGATAGCTTTCCCTGGGAGCAGTGTGCTCCTGGGACTGAAACGGCTCCACCACGAGACAAGTGTGGAAGCCATTGGTTTGTTCTGGTGGCCTCATTCTCTCTGAAGTATCTGAAGTTACCACAGTCATACTGTAGTTTATATGAAGCCCTGCCTGTGACAGGGATCCATATAAACATGATGAAACTACCATTGGATGCAATGGTAATTTATTGCAGTCTATGGGAGAAGCAATCAGGTGATCGCATGTTAAAGGGACTTAAAAAATAAAAATAAAAGTTTTAAAAAATATTTTAAAGATTTTAAATATTTAAAAATTCTAATCATCCCCTGTTATTAAAAATAAACAATAAAAAAGGTTGTTTGCATTGTCGCGTTGCAAAAAACCAGAACTCTTAAAATGTAACAGTATTTATCTTGTATGGAGAACCTCATAATGGAAAAAAAGTCCCAACATGGCTGATTTGCCATTTTTTGCTGCTTCACTTCCAAAATACATAAATAAATAAAAAGTTATCAAACAGTCATACACACTGTAATATGGTATCAATACAAAGTACAGAGTGCAGCACAAAAAATAAGCCTTCACAGATAGATATAACTATAAAACGTTATGGAGCTCCGAATTTCTTCTAAAATCAGATTTTTTTCAGTATTAATACACAAGAAAAACTATGCAAATGTGACATTACTATAATCATTCTGACCCAGAGAATGAAGGTAATAATTCAGTTTTAACACATAGGAAGCACAGTAAAAATTAAACCCATAAAACTTTGGCACAACTGTGTTTTTTTTTTTTTACAATTCCACCCCATTTGAAATTTGATTCCAGATTCCCACTACATCATATGCAAAATTAAATGGTGCCATTAGAAAGTACAACTTATTCTGCCATAGAAAGATTCAGTATAAATTGTAATATATACATTTAAATCATTCTCTTTCAAAGATTAAAGTATCTTTGTACTTTGGGAAAACGTTTTATATGTCATAGCAATATATCAGAAGTTTTGATTAGTGCGGATCTGAGCTTTGAACTCCTACTGATTGCTAGAATGAGGAGAGAGAAAATCACTCATCCTGTAATGAGGAGAGAAGGTGCACAATGTGAGGGTTTCTCTCCTTGTTGTAGTGATCAGAGCTTGGGCCCCTAGTGATCAAAACTGTTGATATCTCCAGTTGGTGGTGGTAATCAGCTATCTCTGAATAGACACTGACACAGGAAAGGCCGTCAGTGAGTAGGACCACCCACTGGGCTCTTAAATCTGACAATTAAAAAAATAAAATTTAACATAAATATATATATATAAAATCAGATTTTCTTGTTCTATAACTTGCTGCCTATAGACTGCACAGCTTTTCCTTAAAATGACAAGTTTCCTTTAACCCCTTCCTGGTCTGTGCCATAATAGTACATTGCAGCAGGAAGGTGGTTAATGTTCTGATACTATTACTTTATTACTTTTTATTTAGGGTACAAGCTCAGGAGTTTTTGCCCACGCCATCACTTGCAGGTGCCAGCTGTTACACACTAGTGATGAGCGGCAGGGGCTATATTTGGCGAATATTTGTCATATATTTGCGAATTCGAGATAATTTTCTTGAACGCGAAAAATCAGCAGTGTAATATTCGCGTTATACGTGCAAAATACAGGCGTGGGTCACTTTTGCTACATTTTCCAAGCTGCTAGTTTCCTGAGACTGGAGAAAATGTTTGGCACAGTAGAACATTAAAAATGGCTTTATATGCAGATAGAGTGCTCCAATATATTTGCGATTGCGCAAATCGGCACTAATGATGCAAATATTTTGGCGCAATACGTGAAACTTCACATTTTTAGCAGGTCTGACTACATATTACTGATTGGTGCACTAAGTATTGTTGTGACATCACTATGTCTGTAGCATGTATGTATGGACAGCAGAGAAACAGTAATCCCTATCACACTACCTAACACCCTGCACTGGAACCAGCTATACTATATCACTATCTAACCTACACTGACTATCTCCCACTATCTGTATTATATATATATGAGCTAACTAACTATCTAATGTAATTGAATAAGATATAGAATCCAGATGAAAGCACAGAGCACAGCAATGTCACTGCTCTCTCTCTCAGAACTGCAAAAAACTGTAGAAAATGGCTGCTGGGCAGGTTCTTATATAGTAAGGGGTAGGCAACTTTCCTATTGGTTGCTAGGGATGTTGCTAATCTCAGACAAAGACATTACAGCCTTCTCATTGGCCCACAAGGAAGAAGGGAGGTTACTGTTGAAAAGAAAATCTAGAATATTCGAAATTACGAATATATATCACTATATTCTAAATATTCGTGGATTCTTGAAGTGCCGATATTTGCGATTAATATTCCCATCATGTGTATTTGTTTTTTTATTGGTTAAGTATTTTTATTTATTTTTTATTTTATATTTTTTGAAACTTTTTTTTTACTTTCTTTTTTCACTATTTTAACTCCTTAGGGACCGGGCTCATTTTCACCTTAAGGACCAGGCAATTTTTTGCAAATCTGACCAGTGTCACTTTATGTGGTGATAACTTTAAAACGCTTTGACTTATCCAGGCCATTCATGACACTGGTAAAATGGAGTCAATTTTTATTTTTTTTATAAAAAAAAAAATACCAAATTTGCCAATTTTTTTTTAAAATGAGCAAATTTCCAAGTTTCAATTTCTCAACTTCTACAATACTTAGTAATACCTACAAAAATAGTTATTACTTTACCCACTACAGGACTGCCACACGCAGGATTGCGTCTTTGCGGCGGCCCTGTTATTGTTATTCCTCCTGGACGCGCCGGGGCATCATGTCGCGAGACGCGAGATTTCCTGTGAACGCGAGCACACAGGCGCGCGCGTTCACAAGAACGGAAGGTAAACTAGCTGATCTACAGCCTGCCAGCGGCGATCGTTCGCTGGCAGGCTGTAGATGCGATTTTTTTAACTCCTAAAAGGTATATTAGACGCTGTTTTGATAACAGCGTCTAATATACCTGCTACCTGGTCCTCTGGTGGTCCTTTTTGCTTGGATCGACCACCAGAGGAGACAGGCAGCTCTGTAATAAGTAGCACCAAACACAACTGCACTACTCCCCTCCCCTGTCACTTATTAACCCCTTATTAACCCCTGATCACCCCATATAGACTCCCTGATCACCCCTCTGTCATTGATCACCCCCCTGTCATTGATCACCCCCTGTAAGGCTCCATTCAGACGTCCGTATGTGTTTAACGGATCCGATCCATGGATCCGCGGATCCGCATATCACATACGGACGTCTGAATGGAGCCTTACAGGGGGGTGTTCAATGACATATAGCCCATATACTGTAGACTCCCTGATCACCCCCCAGTCATTGATCACCCCCCCCCCTGTAAGGATGGATCCATTCAGAGGTCCGTATGTGTTTTGCGGATCCACGGATCCATGGATCGGATCCGCAAAACACATACGGACGTCTGAATGGAGCCTTAAAGGGGGGGTGATCACCCCATATAGACTCCCTGATCACCCCCCCTGTCATTGATCACCCACCTGTAAGGCTCCATTCAGACGTCCGTATGTATTTTGCGGATCCGATCCATGGATCTGTGGATCCGCAAAACACATACGGACATCTGAATGGAGCCTTACAGGGGGGTGATCACCCCATATAGACTCCCTGATCACCCCCCTGTCATTGATCACCCCCCTGTAAGGCTCCATTCAGAGGTCCGTATGTGTTTTGCAGATCCACGGATCCATGGATCGGATCCGCAAAACACATACGAACGTCTGAATGGAGCCTTACAGGGGGGTGATCAATGACAGGGGGGTGATCAATGACAGGAGGGTGATCAGGGAGTCTATATGGGGTGATCACCCCCCTGTCATTGATCACCCCCCTGTAAGGCTCCATTCAGACGTCCGTATGTGTTTTGCGGATCCGATCCATGGTCCGTGGATCCGCAAAACACATACGGACCTCTGAATAGAGCCTTACAGGGGGGTGATCAATGAAAGGGGGGTGATCAATGACAGGGTGGTGGTCACCCCATATAGACTCCCTGATCACCCCCCTGTCATTGATCACCCCCCTGTAAGGCTTCATTCAGACATTTGTTTGGCACACGTTAGCAGAATTATAATTTTTTTCTTACAAAGTCTCATATTCCACTAACTTGTGACAAAAAAATAAAATCTCACATGAACTCACCATACCCCTCACGGAATCCAAATGCGTAACATTTTTTAGACATTTATATTCCAGACTTCTTCTCACGCTTTAGGGCCCCTAAAATGCCAGGGCAGTATAAATACCCCACATGTGACCCCATTTTGGAAAGAAGACACCCCAAGGTATTTTTTGAGGGGCATGGCGAGTTCATGTAAAATTGTATTTTTTGTCACAAGTTATCGGAAAGGGAGACTTTGTGAGAAAAAATAAATAAATCCATTTCCGTTAACTTGTGCCCAAAAAAAATAACTTCTATGAACTCGCCATGCCCCTCACGGAATACCTTGAGGTGTCTTCTTTCCAAAATGGTGTCACATGTGAGGTATTTATACTGCCCTGGCATTTTAGGGGCCCTAAAGAGTGAGAAGAAGTCTGGAATCCAAATGCCCTCCTAAAAGATACTAATTGGAATTTGGGCCCCTTTGCGCACCTAGGCTGCAAAAAAGTGTCACACATGTCTTATCGCCGTACTCAGGAGAAGTTGGGCAATGTGTTTTGGGGTGTTTTTTTACATATACCCATGCTGGGTGAGAGAAATATCTCTCTATAATGACAACTTTGTATAAAAGAAATGTGAAAAGTTGACTTTTAGAGAGATATTTCTCTCACCCAGCATGGGTATATGTAAAAATATAGTTGTCTACGACCACATATAGGGTGTTTATGTAAACCACAGTCAGAGCTATAAATATTGAGTTTTGTCTGGCTGTTAACCCTTGCTTTGAAACTGGACAAAAAATGTTAAAATGGAAAATCTGCCAAAAAAGTTAAATTTTGAAATTGTATCTCTATTTTCCATTAATTCTTGTAAAACACCTAAAGGGTTAACAAAGTTTGTAAAATCAGTTTAGAATACCTTGAGGGGTGTAGTTTCTAAAATGGGGTAACTATTTTGGAAGTTGGATGACTAGGTATCACCCGGCTGTAGGAGGTTGGATGACTGTAGGCTGTAATCGGGCGGCCAAGGCAGGTTCTAGCAAAGTGCCAAAGTGCGCCTGCCGGCGCATGCGCACTTCGCATAACGAGGCCGCTGCCAGGAGTCCGCACGGGCGCATCAGGTGATACCTAGTGCGCACGCGCGGGTACTGGCTAAGGAGAGCGGACGTTAGAGAGGCGGTGATTAACTGAGGTAGGCGGATCTAATGAAAAGGAGGGCGTTGATTTCGATTCAGAAGGCGGCGCTGGGCACCAAAAGGAGATGGCTGCAGCCGAGCACATTGCATCGTGAGACGTCCCCTTGGACACAATTGTGACATGAGTGACAGGTTATATAAACCTGTTTTATATAATTATAGAGCCACAGGCGCATTTAATAAGGTCAATTTAGGATTCTGTGTATTAGTACGGACCTCGCCATATGTTTAGGTTATAGGCCTAGTTTCAGATGACAGAATCCCTTTAAATCCCCATATGTCCCCAATTTGGGAATGACATTTTATTTTTTGGGGATGTTACAAGGCTTAGAAGTTTAGAAGCAAATCTTGACATTTTTCAGAAATTTTCATAAAACCCACTTTTCAAGGACCAGTTCAGGTCTGAAGTCACTTTGTTAAGCTTACATAATAGAAACCATCCCAAAATGACCCTATTCTAGAAATTACACCCCTCAAGGTATTCAAAACTGATTTTAAAAACGTTGCTAACCCTTTAGGTGTTCCAAAATTAATGCAAAATAGAGATATAATTTCAAAATTTCACTTTTTTGGCAGATTCTCCATTTTAATAATTTTTGTCCAGTTACAAAGCAAGGGTTAACAGCCAAACATTACTCTATATTTATGGCTTTGATTCTATAGTTTACAGAAACACCCCATATGTGGTCGTAAACTGCTGTACCGGCACATGGCAGGATGCAGAAGGAAAGGGATGCCATACGGTTTTTGCTGGACTGTTTTTTTTACACCATGTCCCATTTGAAGCCCCCCCTGATGCACACCTAGAGTAGAAACTCCAAAATAGTGACCCCATTTTAAAAACTACACCCCTCGAGGTATTCAAAACTGATTTTTACAAACTTTGTTAACCCTTTAGGTGTTCCACAAAAATTAATGAAAAACAGAGATGCAATTTAAAAATTTCACTTTTTTGGCAGACTTTCCATTTTAATAATTTTTGTCCAGTTACAAAGCAAGAGTTAACAGCCAAACAAAACTCAAAATTTATGGCTCTGTATATGTAGTTTACAGAAACACCCCATATGTGGTCGTAAAGTGCTGTACGGGCACACGGCAGGACGCAGAAGGAAAGGAATGCCATACGGTTTTTGGAAGACAGATTTTGCTGGACTGGTTTTTTGACACCATGTCCCATTTAAATCCCCCCTAATGCACCCCTAAAGTAGAAACTCCAAAATAGTTACCCCATTTTAGAAACTACACCCCTCAAGGTATTCAAAACGGATTTTACAAACTTTGTTAACCCTTTAGGTGTTTTACAAGAATTAATGGAAAATAGAGATACGATTTAAAAATTTAACTTTTTTGGCAGATTTTCCATTTTAATAATTTTTGTCCAAATACAAAGCAAGGGTTAACAGCCAGACAAAATAGTTACCCCATTTTAGAAACTACGGGATAGGTTGGCAGTTTTGTTGGTACTATTTTAGGGTACATATGATTTTTGGTTGCTCTAAATTAAACTTTTTGTGAGGCAAGGTAACAAGAAATAGCTGTTTTGGCACCGTTTTAATTTTTTGTTATTTACAACATTCATCTGACAGGTTAGATCATGTGGTATTTTTATAGACCAGGTTGTCACGGACGCGGCGATACCTAAAATGTATACTTTTTTATTTATTTATGTAAGCTTTACACAATGATTTCATTTTTGAAACAAATAAAAATAATGTTTTAGTGTTTCCATAGTCTAAGAGCCATAGTTTTTCAGTTTTTGGGCGATTATCTTCGGTAGGGTAAATTGTGCACGTCCTATTTTTTTTAGTTTGCGGACAAGTATAGACATTATTACAATGGATCCACAAAAAAACTGATCCACCCAAAAAAACTGATCTGCTACAAAAAGGGCTGTCCTTCTGCCCACTTCATAACATAGACCCCTTCCAACTATATCTAGACATACAGAAATTTAGAAAAAACCTGACCATAAAAAGATTTTTCGAACAAGAAAACCGTAGTAAAAAAACAGAAAATATGAGATCAGCAGAAGTAGAAGAAATAGAAATATATAAACACCAAGAAAGATTTTTCGAACAAGAAAACTGTAGTAAAAAAACAGAAAATATGAGATCAGCAGAAGTAGAAGAAATAGAAATATATAAACACCAAAATCAAGTTTCTTCCCGGTACACAGAGAAGGACATTTCATACCGACTTTTTTCGATTTAATAACAGCAGATTTGAAAAAAAATTAACAACAAAAAAGACCCCCCCACCAGCGGAAACCTAACCCACGGTGAGGTACGCGCTATGAAAACCCTAAAAAATAATGAGAATATAATAATAAGACCAGCTGACAAAGGGGGAGGTATAGTGATCCAAAATATAGAAGACTATGAAGCAGAATCCCAAAATATCCTAGGCAACACCAAATATTACCGTGTGACACAAGATAACCCATTCCCTGACATAAGCAAAAGGCTAAAAAATCTGGTAAAACATGCTCATGACCAACAGTATATAAACAAAAAAGAAAAAAACTTTCTTATCCCAAAAGCTCCTTCCAACCCATATTTCTATCATCTACCAAAAATACATAAAAACCCAGAAAAACCACCAGGAAGACCCATAGTGTCGAATACAAATTCAGTCACAAGTAATCTATCACACTATCTCGATCTGTTCCTCCAACCGTATGTCCGTAATCTAGCTAGTTACCTACACGACTGTAGACAGCTCATTCAAGAAATCGAAAAAATAAAGTGGAAAGACACATACGCCCTACTGACCATGGACGTAACGGCACTATACTCAAACATCCAACACGAACTAGGCATCAAATGCGTAGAAACTACCCTGAAAAAAGATAGCACCTTAAAACCACCGCAAATTCAATTTCTACTAGAGAGCCTACGCTTTGTCCTGGAGAACAATTTTTTTCATCTACAACAACACCACATATCACCAATGCCGGGGGACCGCGATGGGTACGAAGGTAGCACCGTCTTTTGCAAATATTTTTATGGGCCAATTTAAGGACACACATATCTATCAAAACACAGAGACATGCAAACACATTGTATATTACAAAAGATACATCGACGATATCTTTATCATTTGGGAAGGGAACGAACAAACCGCACTAAGCTTCTGCGACAATTTAAACAAGACAACCTGGGGAATAACCTCCACTCCCAACTACAATAAAAATACATTAGACTTTTTAGACATCTCCATCACTACCAAAAACAATATCCTCACAACCAAAACATATTTTAAACAAGTAGACACCAACAGTTACATCCACTACAAAAGTTTTCATCATAAAAAAATGGCTTCACAACATCCCCTACAGCCAATACAAGCAGATAAGACAAAACTGCACAGAGGATACTGATTTTATTCAACAGGCAAAAATCATTCAGAAAAGATTCATAGATAAAGGTTACCCAAAAGACATCATAACAAATGCCTACCAAAAGAGCAAGAAAACAACACAGAGGGAGTGCTTGCAAAAAAACAAAAAAGAAGAAGAAAACATGAAAACTGAAAAATACCCCAAATATCTAAACCTAATCACGCAATACAATACCTCAAATAGAGCCGTCCAAGACATGCTATCCAAGCATTGGCACATCTTAAAAAGCGACCCCTACCTTGAAAAATACCTTCCAACAAAAACCGCTGTAATCTACAGAAGAGCACCGACAATAAAAAATACTCTAGCCCCCAGCAAAAAGAATATAAAAATCCCAAAAGAACCTAAAAAAGAGCCAGCAGGGAGTTACAAATGTGGGACAAAACGGTGCCTATGTTGTAATACAATCACACACAACATCAAGAATTTTCTCTCAACAAAAAATGGGGCCATGTTCCCAATAAAACATCACCTAAATTGTAAGAGCAGCTATGTAATTTATCTCATAGAATGCAAATGTGGACTTCAGTATGTGGGGCGGACAACATAGGAATTACATTGCAGGACTCAACCAACACAGACACAACATACAAAAACTCTGCCCAAAACACAGCATCTCACGACATTGCGCCACAACACCAGAAAAACACCAACACACACTAAAAATCACACCCATAGACTTCATCCCAGATAACCCTTACAACAGGTTCAGCAGCCTCCAGAGAAGAGAAATCTACTGGATATACCAATTAGACACACTGACCCCATACGGGCTTAATGAAATAACCGAGACCATCCTGTAATCCCCCATTTTCTCTTACGTCTACTAAAGAAAAAGTATCAAGCACTCACAGGATAATAATAGAACCAGACCAACAACAGTAATATTACTACACCATATAGATATAGATGGTCACACATGAATATACAGGGAGAAAACTCCATTACAGGGGGCTCCCATCCCCTTTATATATATTTGTATATATCTATATATATTTTTATGTATATATTTCACATGGATTCCATGTATATTAATATACATAAAAAACGTAACTGACCCGTATGAATTTTTATTAATTTAAAAAAGTCACTGAGTACAGATACACATGCGTGCTCTCCCACATACACGTAGGCGGATATATATGTATAAGTATACGTGGAGATACACGTACATCCGCTTAGCTAATCATCTAGTGATTTAATTCAGTTCATCCACTTATGTATTTTATTTGTATTTTATTTTATTTATTAATCGGTTTAAGTATGTATTTAGTCACCAACCTACTAAATCATATATGCATGCAACACCTGGACTGATAGAGCACACATATATATGTGCTTATGGGTCTAATTTTAATGATTCCTGTTTTTTAATTCATTCTATCATCCAAAACAACACACTAAAAGGAAACTGGTCCCTCATACACATATACCCTCCCGCAATTCCCCCCCCCCCCATTCCCCTTTTTTTCGTCCTACTCAAAAATCTGCCTTTTGAGTCTCAACATTACACTACGGCATGCGGCCTTCTCAAATACAAACAACCCCACAATAAACAAATAATGAATAAACCGCAGAATCAACCTTTTCCCTATCTCCGATGACGGAGAAAAACCACTTCGCTCACCCACGATGACAGTAGATGCAGGAGTACAACAGCAGTCAGCTGACTATAGGGATGACAAAAAAAAAAAGATTAAAAAAAACCACATGACCGCATGCAGACTCCTCCCCCGATAGTATCCAGATTCCTCGCCATAAGACCAGCCCACTGAGGTCACCAATGGGCGGGACCTGCCGCAACACCATCCAATAAGGATCAGCCTTAGGAGCGATGACATCACCTAATGACCGGCCCACCCGAACCAGCGATAGGCCAGAAAAAAATCTGCCAGCCCAGCACCACTCCTCCAGGCAATGGGAAAGAAAGACCGGCCCACTGACATCATAGAGGGGCGTTCCCGGTGGTGTCATCCAGATGCCGCCCCCAGAAAAGGTCCTACAGACACCGAATACAATTGGTACAAGTATCATACTAAAACACGCCTACAATACGTCATGAGACATGAGTCCAACCTGAAAGGCAACATAATTGGCCACCTAGTACTGGGGGAGTGCCGGTTCCCTAGCAACAGGGAAAACACTCACGCCTCCAGTCCCCTCTCCACCCATGTGATTTGCACACATTGCGCCCAAACTAAGAGTATAAAATGGACTGGATACACTGTGTATTTTTAATGTCATAACTTTTATTGTCCTGAGGAAGGGGGAGTTCCTACCCCCGAAACGCGTAGACCTACTTTAATAAAAAGATTACCTTGATTGGTACCTTCTGAGCAGCGAGTCCTTCCTGCACCAGCGCCACCGAGAATGGTCTGATTTTTTCCTCATTTCTCTGCAAAAAAACAGATGCCATACGGACGTCATCAGGTTTTTTTGTGTATCCGCAATTTTTGGACCACAAAACACATACGGTCGTGTGCATGTAGCCTAACACAGCTAATCATGCCCACTTTCCAACCGATATTTCAAAACTAGAGTGAGTGATTTGAAAATGCAAAAAGTTACTTTTTTTTGAGCAAAGGAATCCAAAAAGTGTCAAAGGCACCATTTTGCAACTTTTTGAAACAGCAGTTTTGGAGTGAAGTCATGATTAATTAAGGCCTCTTTCACACTTGCGTTGTCCGGATCCGGCGTGTACTCCACTTGCCGGAATTACACGCCGGATCCGGAAAAACCCAAGTGTACTGAAAGCATTTGAAGACGGATCCGTCTTCAAAATGCTTTCAGTGTTACTATGGAACCCAGGACGCTATTAAAGTCCTGGTTGCCATAGTAGGAGCGGGGAGCGGGGGAGCGGTATACTTACCATCTGTGCGGCTCCCGGGGCGCTCCAGAGTGACGTCAGAGCGCCCCAGGCGCATGGATGACGTGCCATGCGATCACGTCATCCATGCGCCTGGGGCGCCCTGACGTCACTCTGGAGCGCCCCGGGAGCCGCACGGATGGTAAATATGCTGCTCCCCCGCTCCCCGCTACACTTTACCATGGCTGCCGGGACTTTAGCGTCCCGGCAGCCATGGTAGCCACTCTAAAAAAGCAAAACGTCGGATCCGGCAATGCGCCGAAACGACGTTTAGCTTAAGGCCGGATCCGGATCAATGCCTTTCAATGGGCATTCATTCCGGATCCAGCCTTGCGGCAAGTCTTCAGTTTTTTTGGCCGGAGCAAAAAGCGCAGCATGCTGCGCTATTTTCTCCGGCCCAAAAACGTTCCGTTCCAGAAATGAAGACATCCTGATGCATCCTGAACAAGTTTCACTCCATTCAGAATGCATTAGGATAATCCTGATCAGGATTCTTCCGGCATAGAGCCCCGACGACGGAACTCTATGCCGGAAGACCATAACGCAGGTGTGAAAGAGCCCTAAGGCGAATGTGTCAAAAAATAAAAAATAAAGTAAAAAGGATATCAGCCTTTTCACTTACAAAGGCTTTTATTTTTATAATGTTCATAAAGGGTATTGATGCATCCATAACAGCACACACAATAAAAATGACATTATTTATATTGTACAATGGACATCAGAGAAAATATATGATTAAATATTATTTTAAAAAAATTAAACAATATTGATGTTTTTGTTCATTTCAGCTCCCAAAAAGCGCCATAAGCGCTCATGCACACGATAGTTGTTGTTTTGCGGTCCGTTTTTTATGGATCCCTTGTTCCGCATCTGAATGTTTTTTCTCTGATTTCAGTCCTCTTCCGTTCTGTTATTGCACAAAACACATGCGTATGGTTTCTGTATTTGATCTGTTTTTTGCCGATCAGAAACGGAAACAGTAACTTATAAACTCAGTTTCACTCTCAACTTTAGACTCCACTAAACTAGAAATGACTATCTCTTACTGCAACCCCTCCCTTGGTAGGAAACAGGACTAGCCTACTTCTGTCTAAAGATCTCTCTGTCTGCTAGATACACTGCCACCTGCTGGTAAACCAGGCACCATACATAAACATAACAGTTTCATAGCAAGATTATGAATTCACAGTGTAGGAGGACCTTGAATAAATACACAGATGACATTATTGTTAGCTATTACTGACAGTAGTATGGTGTTGGAATGGTAGTGCGCGCTCTGGGGAACTACACTTGCAAGCATCAAAATACCTCAAAATTCGCAAAAAACACCACACTAAGACCCTAAGCACACTAATTATTAATATTTTTCAGCCTTTTCTTTTGTCCTGCAAGGTTAAGTTTCAGTCTATCTGCAGTCTGTGACTTTCTGTTTTACACTGAGTTCCATCATGTTTTTTTTTTGATGGCTCATGTGTAGCTCTTATGTCTGAATTCCCAACAGCACAAAAATACTCTTTACAGCTAAACTGTTATCAAATTGATAAGTATGTCTTAAATGAGTGTTTATGATCAGTCAGGAATTCAGAGATAAGGGCTATATATCCAGCCTTCAGAACAGCAAATTGACTGGACTCAGTATAAAACAGAAAGTCACAGACTCTAGCAATACTAAAACTTCACCTTGTAGGACAAAAAAGAAAGTAATTTTTAATAAAGACTAATTAAAAAAAGATTATTTTTGCCCAAATTTAAGTGCCAGTAGGAATCAGTGGCTGCCAACAGCAACAGTTTAAAAACAACAAATACATAGGGATTACAGCTACTATTTGCAGAAAATGGCTAGACAGTTTTCAATCACTGTCACTCCAAATAGAAAAAAACAGGAATTAAAACTTTTCTCATTACAATATTGTATATTTATCTAATTTAACTTGATGAAATAAACATTAGGTTTTATTATTTGGTACCAAGTAGAAATGAGCGAACTTTTCGGTTTGCAGAATTTGGCTTGATCCGAATTTATTTGCGGCAAATTATGTAAAAAACACCTATATCCTGGCTGCAGAGAGCCTTTATAGTGATTAACAACACTGTGCCTTGCAGTAAGGGCTCATGCACACAAATGTATTTTATTTCCGCTTCCGTTCCGTTTATTTTTTGTGGACCCTATGCGGAACCATTCACTTCAATTGTTAAACAAGTGAAGTTTGGTGTGAAGTACTAGACAAAAGCAGCAGTACCCTTGATGAGATAGGTTCAGTCTACTAGATACAAAATGAAAATTAAATACAGGGACCGCGCTATATCTTTAGCAGTTTATACCAGTAGTTGCACCATCTTCTCTGTCCTTTTGTGAAGGCAATATTGACCCGGTTTGGAGTGGGCGGTCGGCGGCTCAAAGAGAGATCTGACTACAGGCTGGAGGTGGATAACAGGTTCACTGCATGCGAAGTATAGACCTGTGATAACAGGCTCAGTGTATGTGAAGTACGGACTTGCGATTGCCACCTCCGACAGCAGGACATGAACTCAGTTCTCCAGGTTTATGGTTCTTTTTTCCAACTACTGGTATAAACTGCTAAAGATATAGCGCGGTCCCTGTATTTAATTTTCATTCACTTCAGTGGGGTCCACAAAAACAACGGAAGGTACTCCGTGTGCATCCCGTTTCCGTATTTGCCTTTAGCAAAAAAGTAGTGCATGTCCTATTATTGTCCGCAAATCACGGTCCGAGGCCCCATTCAAGTCAATGTTTCCTCAAAAAATACGGAACGCACACAGAACACATCTGTATGTCATCCGTATTTTGGGGATGCATACTGTAGAAATGCTATGCCCAGCCCATATTGCTCATGTGTTTGGTGATTAATAAGTTACTGTTTCCGTTTCAATTCCACAAAAAACGGATCGCATATGGAAACCATACGGATATGTTTTGTGGAATAACAAAACGGAAGAGGACTTAAATCAGAGAAAGAAAAAAAAACCTCAGATACAGAACAACGGATCAGTGAAAAACGGACCGCAAAACAACAACAGTTGTGTGCATGAGGCCTAACACGCATAGGGAGTCTGCTTTGGTAGTGAAATAATACTGTGAGTCAGTATGACATGCAGATGACAGGCGTTGCTCTTCGAATCACTGCACACTTCACTTATTTGGGCAGTAATGGGGCCAAAACTGACCAAATAACTCAAGTATGAACTCAGCCTTACAGGTCGATGTTAGCGCCAAGAAGAAGTGCACTCCTTTTACACCTTAGGCAGCTGATTCCACATAGATGTCTACAGAACTTGTTCTATACAAGTAGAGCCCCCCGAGGGCTTTTTTGGGCAGTATAAGATGTATTTTTTAAGGGCCCCATGTCTGTTATTGGAAAATGGGCAAAATATTTTTTGTGGGGTTAAATTGAAAAAAAGATAAAAAAAATTCGGGCAAGGTTTTTGGGGTTTTGACATTACGGCGTTCACTGTGTGCTATAAATGACATGACTTTCTTATTCTGCAGCTCAATAAAAATATGGCGATGCCAAACTTGTATAGTTGGGAAAGGGTGCTGATTTTAACTTTTAATATATATATATATAAGTATATATATATATATATATAATTTTTTTTTTACTTGTTTTACTTTTGTAATAAGAACTTTTAACCCTCTTAAGGGGCTAGAACCTTGGATCCATTGTCCTATTCACCCTAATAGAGATTCTAGTAAGGTAAATTGGATTTTGACATGCTCCAGGCTGAAATGTGCTTCGTGCACAGTTTAGCATGGAGCTTACCATATTAGCTGATCAGAGCCACTCAATTTCACAGTAGGGGCTCTGATTGGAAGGAAGAGGGAGCCAAATCCATCTTCCTTACCCCAAAGATGCCGGAATTTGTGTTGATTGTGGTATCTGAAGGGCTAAATGACGGTGTTCGTCATGGAGTAGCCAGCTCCATAGATTAATGTATCGGTACATCACGGTGGCTAAAGGGGTTAAAGATATGTTACACATTAAAATGTGATTTAAACAATTGGTCATATTCTGATAACACATTCCCTTTAACTGAGTATCAAAGAAATACCAAGATTAAACCAGGCACTCAAATATGGAGTAATTGATCAAAATTTAATAAAATAAAATATATCGATATAATAAAATACCATAAAATATATAATAGCATAAAATCATACAAATTCACATGAGAAAAAACATTGATCAATATCAGCAATATATATCATATGGTTTGAGCAGCTTGAACTGAAAAGACTGTAGCCTTTGTTTCAATCTAGTAAAGATCAATCTAAACAGAGGTCTAGGCAGAGATCTAAGCGGCTTTATTTTGAAAAGCCGCAGCCCTTAGTTCAGTTTGGGAGAAAAATGCAACTTGAGACAGTTTAGGCGGTTTAGATTTAAAAAAACACAGTTCCAAGTGTTATGAGGAATCATAACTGCAATTCCAAGTGTTATGAGGAATCGGAAGGACTGAAGTACATATTTCAATACATATTTTACAATTAGGTTATCAAATATTCTTTAGAAATGCAATTTTGTAAGTTATTTTAACCACTAAAGATTATTCCACTTACATTTTGGGGTCACACAGTATGACCAAGAACTTATGACACTATTTAATCCATACAAATTTGAGCACATAATAGAAAAGGATAAAAAATTTGGATACCCATGAATTCCAAATTTGAATCAACAGTACTAAATCCCAGTAAATGACATCTGAAACCCCATGGCAATGATGCTGCGATCAATAGTGATCAAGTCATAATAAGAGAGAGGGGTCTTTTGTCTTTTTGATCATCAGCCCTGTCAATAGAGAGTGCCAGGAATAATGGTTTTAAGGACCATCCCCAGATGTAGTAAATGCCCCTAGAACTGTCCTATGTAGTCTTCTGTAAGGGAAAACCTACAGTAAGATGCCTTAATAGTTGCCTGTACATAGATCAACATTAAGGCATTAAAATATATAGTATCATCATTCTAATGCATTAAAATAAAATAATCAAATTGTACACTTAAAAGCCTCCTTACAGGACAATAAAATTCTAAATAAAGTTCAAGAAAATAATGGGAAAAATATATCAATGGTGTCTGTGTAATCCACTCAGCATTCGAAGGATAAGCGCAAAATGACTATATTTCATCTTAGGACATAAATAGGTTAAAAATATTGTACTGACCGGTTTCAGGCAGAGGAGCTCTTAATCATTGCATGCTACATAAAAGATGAAACAAGTTTAAATGCAGAAAAGCAAGACATGCATGTGCAGTAACCGGATTTAGGGTGGCCCCAACGCTATGCTAGGTCCCCTGGACATCGTCGAGGTGTCACCACATGTTGCTGCTCTCTTGAAGGAATGGTAAGATGTGGTGCACCCCTATGGAAAATAAGTCCAGAGAGTCAGGGTCTGCAGTTAACCAGTGTCCTCCTTTACTGGAGGAATTCAGACACAAAACAATACAGGTGAGACATAGGGCTGGCTTCTTCAGTCTAATCCCTGGCAGAATCCCTGGCCTAAGCTAGCTATCCCTCTCTCTCTATCAGAAGGCTGGTACCCTGGACAAAGGCTTGTGATCCAAGTTCTGCAGCAGAGTATCCCCTATCTCAGCATCTTCTTCTAGTAACTCAGGTAGTCTGACAGAGTATTCCCCTCCAAGCAGTGTTTCTTAACTGCAGAACACTAGGAGCTCTGACTTCTCTCTTTATATACAGTTTTTCGCTAAACTATAATGTTTTAGTGGGAGGGGTGAAGTGGAGAAACTCAGCACAAACTGTTACAATGTTTCAACTCCCGTCTGTCATAGACTTGCATTAGGCTTCAGTGATTCTCCATGGCAATGATACAGCAGTTTTTGGAGACAAAAACAGATTTTCAGTCATAACAACAGAGTTAAACCAGACATTCAAAAAGACAGTCTTTCTGGTTTTGGTGGTAAACAAGTCTGGCTTTTTCCCTCCAAAACATACTCTTCTTTAAACCCTATAGCAGCAGTGTAAAATTACTAGCTTCTCATTCAAAGTCCCAAACGTCTCTCAGTATTCATTAACCATTCCCACAGTGCTGTGCAAACACAGTGCAAATGAACAGGATATATATCACAACATATAAAATGCAGTTACACAGTATTAAACCATGCATGTTAACCCTTTCAAGTGAAATAAAGTAAGACATTTATAACTTTGCATAGGGGAAATAGGCAAATGTCCACAAATGTCCAAACTTCAAAGTACCCCGGTCCAGGGTACTGCACATGAAAAACAACTTTGGAAAATCTGGCATGGAACAGTGGATTGTGCCTATAAAGAATATGCAAGAAAACATGAAAAGCGCAAATTACTTTCAGTAACATAATGTGGCAACCTGGTGGCACCCTCTATGTATTCCTCTCAGACAAGCAAACCCACTAACTGGCTTTCCTGTAAGGTTTTTTTTTCATATGTGGCTTGAATAGATGCCGCTTGTGTAAATATGTTGTAACCACTAAACAGTTGACATCTACCTACAATAATTATAAACATATGTTGGACTAATTTTAAATTGTGATTACATTTACATTGTTTATATTATTGAGTGCAACAAATGTAATCTTCAGTATATCAGTTGCACTACACGTGCCTTGAAAACTAGAATTAGTGAACATTTGAACAGTATAGACAATCCTGAACACAAAAGCCTGTCCGATGCTGCAATGCACTTTGTGAATAGGCACTAAGGAGAGACAAACTCACTTCAGCTGAAAGCAATTGAAAAAAATGCACTGATCCAAATGAGGAGGGGATTGGAGGAGGGTTCTCTTCAGATGTGAAGCCTTTTGGATACTGACTATGGTCAGCGGTTATCCAAATGTTGGCTTATTTGTATTAATTATTTCATTATTCTCTATGATTATTTTTTACTGGTGTTCTTTCACATTATGTTACTGAAAACCATATACATTTTTTCAAGCCATCTGTGACTGAATCGGTGTGGTTCATAAATTCTCCCACACCTTAGTAACTGATTAAATGAATGACACATAAATGAAGACCAATCAGAAGACAAGGCAAAAAACAAACAAACACACATTTAAACTACTAATACTATAAAAACACTGCTAGGTCGTTTTTATCATTTAACACCAGAGGGCCCATGGCTCCAATTTTTATTATCCAGGCTGCATATTTCTGGAGTAAAATACGACCTCTATCTCCACCCCATATTAGGGGCTGGACAACTTCAATCCCTGCACATTTCAAAACGTTACTATTACCTTCATGTATTTCAGTACAGACCAAAAGTTTGGACACACCTTCTCATTCAAAAAGTTTTCTTTATTTTCATGACTATAAAAATTGTAGGTTCACACTGAAGGCATCAAATCTATGAATTAACACATGTGGAATTATATACATAATAACAAAGTGTGAAACAACTGAAAATATGTCATGTTCTAGGTTCTTCAAAGTAGCCACCTTTTGCTTTGATTACTGCTTTGCACACTCTTGGCATTCTCTTGATGAGGTTCAAGAGGTAGTCACCTGAAATGGTCTTCCAACAGTCTTGAAGGAGTTCCCAGAGATGCTTAGCACTTGTTGGCCCTTTTGCCTTCACTCTGCGGTCCAGCTCACCCAAAACCATGTCAATTGGGTTCAGGTCCGGTGACTGTGGAGGCCAGGTCATCTGGCGCAGCACCCCATCACTCTCCTTCATGGTCAAATAGCCCTTACACAGCCTGGAGGTGTGTTTGGGGTCATTGTCCTGTTGAAAAATAAATGATGGTCCAACTAAACGCAAACTGGATGGAATAGCATGCCGCTGCAAGATGCTGTGGTAGCCATGCTGGTTCAGTATGCCTTCAATTTTGAATAAATCCCCAACAGTGTCCCCAGCAAAGCACCCCCACACCATCACACCTCCTTCTCCATGCTTCACGGTGGGAACCAGGCATGTAGAGTCCATCCGTTCACCTTTTCTGCGTCGCACAAAGACACGGTGGTTGGAACCAAAGATCTCAAATTTGGTCTCATCAGACCAAAGCACAGATTTCCACTGGTCTAATGTCCATTCCTTGTGTTCTTTAGCCCAAACAAGTCTCTTCTGCTTGTTGCCTGTCCTTAGCAGTGGTTTCCTAGCAGATATTCTACCATGAAGGCCTGATTCACACAGTCTCCTCTTAACAGTTGTTCTAGATTTTTCGGACTGACTGACCTTCATTTCTTAAAGTAATGATGCCCACTAGTTTTTCTTTACTTAGCTGCTTTTTTCTCGCCATAATACAAATTCTAACAGTCTATTCAGTAGGATTATCAGCTGTGTATCCACCTGACTTCTCCACAACGCAACTGATGGTCCCAACCCCATTTATAAGGCAAGAAATCCCACTTATTAAATCTGACAGGGCACACCTGTGAAGTGAAAACCATTTCAGGTGACTACCTTTTGAAGCTCATCAAGAGAATGCCAAGAGTGTGCAAAGCAGTAATCAAAGCAAAAGGTGGCTATTTTTAAGAACCTAGAATATGACATATTTTCAGTTGTTTCACACTTTTTTGTTATGTATATAATTCCACATGTGTTAATTCACAGTTTTGATACCTTCAGTGTGACTTTTGGTCTGTACTGTATATGATCAATCAATCTAGTAGCCCCAATTCTTGTCACTATAGATCTCCTATGTTCTCTGAATCTGATGTATGAATATTTTGAGCAATCAGAAATACTAAAAAAGTGTCTCTTGCAATGCGCCTATTCAGACAAGGTTATTGATAGAGCAAATGCATCCAGCCACCAAGAGGTTAACCCTAGGTCTGAAGCTAATAAGGATAAAGCAGCGTTCGCATTTGACTACTCCCCTATGGCTGTCGCCATCATGAGTGCTATTCTTAACAATTGGCACATTTTAGCAGAGGATAATGTCTTGAAAGACAAAACACAATGTACTCCTATTCTCAGCTTTAGGAGAAGTAAAACAATTAGGGATGTCATTTCCAAACACCAGAATGAAATTGGTTAGAAAAATGCCACCTAAAAGGTAACTTTGTATGCGGTCACTGCTCCATGTGTACATACATGCATAGAAAGAGATTTTTCAAGTTAAGAGGTACTGAGTGCGTGGTCAATGAATTTATCTCTTGCAAAACACAATTTGTAATATATGCAATTTTTTGCCCCTGTGGGAGGTTCTACATTGGTAAAACCAATAGATGTTTGTACATCAGATTCAGAGAACATAGGAGATCTATAGTGACAAGAATTGGGGCTACTGGGTTGATTGATCACGTACATGAAATACATGGAGGTAATAGTAACGTTTTAAAATGTGCAGGGATTGAAGTTGTCCAGCCTCTAATACGGGTTGGTGATCGAGGTCGTATTTTACTCCAGAAAGAAGCAGCCTGGATTATAAAAAGTGGAGCCATGGGCCCTCTGGGGTTAAATTATTAAAACAACCTAGCAGTGTTTTCATAGTATTAGTAGTTTATGTGTGTGGTTTTTTTTTGTTTGCCTTGTCTTCTGATTGGTCTTCATTCATGTGTCATTCATTTAATCAGTGACAAAGGGGTGGGAGTATTTATGAACCAGACCGATTCAGTCACTGATGGCTTGAAAAAGCGTAACAAGCGCAAAACGGCTGTTGCCTTCTGGCTGTGTTTTACCCGCATGACGCTGACCTTTTATGTGAATAAAGCTGCAAAGAATAGTAGTATTTATGTTCACTGAATTATATCATCCAGGACTTTTTCCCAAACAAGACATTAACTGAGTAAAATAGACCAGAAATGTCATCTGGATCCAGTATATAATTGCTTCTAAAGATACATATCTTTCACTTAAAATACAATTGGCAGTACATTTTGGTGAACTTCGATAGAAGCATTTAACTATAGTGTGTACTTCCATTATTGAAATGTAATTAAAAGCATCAATCTCTGAGATTATCTACTGCTGTTTGAGCAGTTTACAATGATGTCTTTAAAAAAAAGTAGCACAACTGGGTGTAAAGACATAAAATAGTGAAGGAAAAATCAATGCACAAATACATTTATAGACCGGTAACAGTGTGGCCTTTAAAGGGACAGTTAATTTGGAAACATCTCCATCGCTATGGCTTTAATATCTAAGTATTGATCCTTGTATAACAGTGGGAGAGACACTGGTGTAAAGCATGGCTGGATATCCCACATATGAGTTAGTGTACTTCAAAGGGCAATTTATACTGTTTTTATAGGCAGTAAAATACCAGTGGCTTATGAGTCATATGCGGCTCTTAGGCCCTCTGCATATGGCTCTCTCAGCTGTTATCAGTTCCAAATACCATTGTGCTCTAGTTCCCTGCCTCTTAACTTCTAGATTGGAACATGTAGGGATGAGCGAACCCGAACTGCAAAGTTCGGGTTTGTACCAAACTTTGTGAGTTTGGGTACCCAGACCCGAACCCGGACTTTTTCACTGAAGTCCTAGTTCAGGTTCGGTGTTCAGGTGATTTTACTATTTTCTGTTTATAACCTGGTTACATTGGAAAATAATAGCATTCTTAAGACAGAAGGCAAAAGAATATGGCCATTTAGGGAATAATAAAAAAAAAAAGAAAAACAACTCACCTTATCTACTTGATGGCGCTGCAGCAGTCTCTTCTATCTTCATTCAGCAGGACCTGTCAAAGGACCTGCGATGTGCACGATGACATAACTGCACATCACAGGTCCCTATAAAAGCCATTTTTTGTCACCTTACATCACAAAAATTGCAACACCAAGTGATCAAAAAGGTGTATGCCCCCCAAAATAGTACCAATCAAACCATCACCACATCCCGCAAAAAATGAGACTCTAACGAAGACAATGAAGACTAATTAAGACACTAAATATGTTTTTTTCCCTTCAAAACTGCTATTATTGTGTTAAAGTGAAATAAATAAAAAAAAGTAGACGTACTAGGTATTGCCGTATCACATGACCTAACCCCTCAGGTAAACACTGTAAACAAAAAAACAAAAAAAGGTCAAAACAGTGCCAAAAAAGCCATTTTTTGTCACCTAACATCACATAAAGTGCAACACCATGGGATCAAAAAGGCGTATGCCCCCAAAATAGTACCAATCAATACAACACCTCATCCTGCAAAAATTTAGACCCTAACTAAGAAAAAAAAAAGCTATGGCTCTCAGACTATGGAAAAACTAGAACATCATTTTTTGGGTTTAAAAAATGCTATCATTGTGTAAAACATAAATAAATAAGAAAACTTATACTTATTAGGTATTGCCACGTCCATAACAATCTGCTCTATAAAAATGTCACATGACCTAATCCCTCAGGTGAATGCTGTAAAAATAAATAAATAAAAACTGGGCTAAAACAACCAATTTTTTTTTTTGGGTCACTTTGCCCCATAAAGTGTAATAATGAATAATCAAAAAATCATATGTACCCAAAAATAGTACCAATAAAAATGTCAAATTTTCCTGCAAAAAATGAGCCCCTGCACAAGATGATCGGCAGAAAAATAAAAAAAATATGGCGTTCAAAAAATGGAGACACAAAAACATATATATTTTTTTAATTGCTTTATTATGTAAAACTAAGAAAGTAGACAGATTTGTTATCATTGTAACCATAACAACCTGCTCTATAAAAATAGCACATTATCTACCCTGTCAGATGAATGTTGTAAAAACAAAAATATAGTGCCAAAACAGCCATTTTTTGGTTACCTTGCCTCACAAAAAAACATAATATAGAGCATTTAAAAATCATATGTACTCCAAAAATAGCACCAATAAAACTGGCACCTTATCCCCTAGTTTTCAACCGCAGACTCAAGGTGTTAACTATTGAGTTTTGTTAGGCTGTTATCCCTCGATTTATTAAAGAAAAAATTGATTAAAATGGAAAATCTGCCAAAAAAGCAAAATTTAGAAATGTCATCTTAATTTTCCTTTAATTCTTGTGGAACACCTAAAGGGTTAACAAAGTTTGTAAAATCAATTTGGAGTAACTTGAGGGGTGTAGTTTCTACAATGGGGTAATTTATGGGGGGTTTCGACTATGTAGTTTTGGGGGTAGTTTAATAATCTGAAAAAATACGTATATGTCTTAATTTCTGTTCAGCGGTAAAGTTACATTGTACTACAGCCATTTACGGGGTGTATTAAAAGAAAATATACGTACGTCCCATTAGCCATTCTGTGGGGATTTGCGATTGTTATATTTCTTTTATTGGGGTGTATTAATAGGAAAAAGAATACGTCTTAATTGCCTTTCTGCTGTGAACTTACATTGTACTACAGCCATTTACGGGGTGTATTAAAGGAAATAAACCTAATTCCTATTATCCGTTCTGCGGTGAATTGTGATATTTCTTTTGGGGGGGATGGTAGTTTATTAATCTGAAAAAATATATATCTTAATTGCCGTTCTGAGGTGAAGTTTCATTGTTCTACAGCCTTTTTTGGGGGGGTATTATTTTAATTTAATTCTTTTAATATACAGTATGTCAGACAGACAGGTGACAGGCCCTTCAAAGGGAACGGATAGTGGCCAAAATGTTTCTGTTGCAGGTAGCAGAAAAAGGGGGGGGTGGCAGCAGGAGTCGCAGTGGGAGTCCTAAGCTCCCGGTGTCATCTAGAGGTTGTGTCTTGACCAGCAACCCAGTGCTTGAATGGTTTGCTCGGTCTTCGACTTTGTCACAAGTGACATCCGACACCCCTAGCCAAGAGTCAGTGGGCTTCTCTGACACAACACTTAGTTAGCCCGGTAGCAGGCCCTGTGCCCCCAACTTTCCTCAACCTGCCTCTGTCATTTTCTGTTCCCTCAGCACGAGAAGTATTATATGCCGTAGACTTGGGTCCACTATTCAGCGAGGATGAGCTACCAGAAGACAGTCAGCAGCTACTGGCCAGTAAAGATCTGAAGGAGACATCCGCTGCTTCCTCCGGTTGGCGGGAAAGTAGTGATTATGAGAGTCACGTAGAAGCAGGTATTGCGAGAGGTCAGGCTTCTGGCGCTGAGACCAGTGAGGGGGACATCGGTGATGTGCAGACAGTAGCAGATGATGAGGATGTAGCCCTCCAGCTGTTGTAAAACTTCAACTACCATCATGCCCTACTGTAGGCTGATAGCTGTAGGCTGTCCAGGCATGTTGGGAGTTGTAGTTTCACAACAGCTGGAGGGTAGCAGGTTGGGCATCACTGATATAGTCGATTACACTTGGGAGCAGGTTGAAGAAGAGACTTCATCATCATTATGAGGAGAAGATGGTAGCAGCTTGTGTGTGAAGCATTAGCTAAGACAGCAGGGTTGTAAGCATAGTCATGAGTCATCAGGGTGGCAGCAGGGAGAGGTCAGGAGCCAAATGTGCCCGAGGTAGACCACTCGCTTTGCAGGAACCTACCTGCCCGGAAACTAGATGTGCAGTGGTTCACGGAGGCAGCAGTAGCAGGCAGTCAGTGCGAAGTGTTGGGGAGAAAATGCCATACTCTGCAATGTGGCAATTTTTTGTTAGGCCGTCGGAGGAGGTGAACATGGCCATTTGCCAAAATTTGTGGGTAGAAGGTGAAGCATGGCAAGGGTGCAAATGCTGGCACTATGGCCCTATGTCGACACATGCAGTGTCACCATAAAGTGGCCTGGGAGAACCGTGTCTATGATGTGGTGATCCAGCCTGCCGCAGCAACCGCTGCATCACCCAGTGGCAGGCAACCAATTTCATTCAGTCAAGGCTCCACCACCTCAGCCAAAGGGAGCTGTCCGTCCTTCCAATCATCTGCTGGTCCTGATGCACCTACTCCTTGTCAGTCATTCTGTCAGCAATCGATCGCTGAAGCGATTGAAAAGAGACAACAGTATGCATGCACTCATTCAATTGCACAGAAGCTGAACGTGCTCCTGGCCAGGTTGCTGGTGTTGCAGTCCCTCTTTTTCCAAATGGTGGACTTTGCACCTTTAAGAGAACTAATGGCTTGTGTTGAGCTGAAGTGGAGAGTCCCAAGCTGTCATTTATTTGCAAAAAAGACAGTACCAGCCATGCACACATATGTAGAACAGGAGGTGGGCCAGTCGTTGAGAATGTCAGTGTCTGCCAAAGTGCAATGCAGCGATGATGTGTGGAGCTATAACTATGGTCAAAATACCTTACTGGGTTGATATTTTACGTGTTGAATGGCTCGTTCACTGGTCCATTGACCAATCTTTCCCCCATGCCTAACATCAATGTGTCATTCCACACACAATGTTATTTTTTGGTTATGTGTTTTGTTCCCATCGTTTCCCCTATCCCTTTGTTTAGTTCCAGGTACCTGATACAGCCACCTTTAGCCCCTGAGATGGGAATACAGGACTCCGGGATACCTGCTTGTCCTCTAGGCGAGACAGACACATCTCAAACTGTAAGTGTTCTCCCCTGGAGGACCAGCACATCTTATTTTCCCCCGTCCACGTTAACCCTTGACTATGGCTGACATTCATATGGCATCCTACAATGTGAAGGCCTTCAATTCACCTTCCAAAAGAAGTCAAATATTCACTATTTTACGTAAGGGGGGTTCTGATGTGCTGCTTCTTCAGGAGACACATTTTAGGTTCAATCATTACCCCAATCTGGAATTTTCTCAGTATCCCCTTTGGTTCCATTGTGGTGGTAATTCTGCCTCGTCTGGTGGAGTAAGTATTGGGTTTAAAAGGAGGGTCCCCTTCAAATACTTTAACCACATACAGGACTCAGAAGGTAGATTTATCATGGTCAAGGGACACATAGGGCCGCAAATATATACCTTTATAAATCTCTACGCTCCTAACACTAAACAGGTCCAATGGCTTTCATCTATCCTCCAGACTATTGCCTCCTTTAAGGAAGGCATAGTTATTATGGGAGGAGACCTTAATATAGCCATTAACCCCCAAATTGATTCATCTTCACATAAGTCAGCCCACTCTAGGCGCTCCCTAAAGTTCGTCAAAAACATCCTTTGGGACCTCCATTTAATGGATGTTTGGCATACATTCTACCCTAATACTTCTGACTACACTTTCTACTCTCATGTCCACAATACCTATCATCACATAGATTATCTTTTCATTTCTAAAGAACATCTACAGCTATGTACAGAAGCCAAAATAGGGTCCATCCACGTTTCAGATCATGCCCCAATTTACCTCATGGTATCCTCCCCAAAGCAGAAACCCAAATGTTTTAATTGGAGATTAAATGAATCCATTCTTGGTAATCCGGATTCTACAAAAAAAATAGCTCTGTCACTTGATGAATACTTTGCCTTGAATGCTCATCCAGTTCTCTTGCCCCAAACTCTCTGGGACGCTCACAAACCCTTTATTAGGGGTGAATTCATCAGAGAGAATAACATAAATAGTCTTCTATCCAAGATTAACAAGTTGGAGTCAACTCACAAACGCTCCTTATCTGAACCCCAACTCCAAGACCTCTCTAAAGCCAGAGCTGAATTAAAAGCTTTATTGCAAGCTAAATCAGCCAAATATTATCTCAATTCACAATTTAAATTTTATGCACATGGGGACAAAGCCACTAAATTTATCATAAACAGAATTAAAACCAGAAGAGCAGATAATTACATACATCAATTATCCTCCCCCAAGGACGACCCTGTCTATGCTTCGTTCAAAATTGCCAAGCAATTTAGAGATTTTTATGAAGCATTATACAACCTTCCATCCCCCCTTTCACCCACTTCCCATTCTTCGCTGATCACCACGATCTTAAAATCAGCATCCTGCCCGACATTGTCGTTAGACCAGAAACAATCGCTTGAGGCCCCATTTACCATGGAGGAACTTTCTGTTGCCCTATCCCAAATGCCTCAGGGGAAGAGCCCTGGTCCAGACGGACTTCCTGCATCCTATTATAAAACTTTTAGAAAACAACTATTACCACATCTCCTTACTGTTCGTAACCAAACTCTTCAAGGCACCCCCTTATCCAGAGATATGACTATTGCCCATATAGCTTTAATTCCCAAATAGGGGAAGGACCCAAAATGATGCGCCAATTACAGGCCTATTTCCCTGCTAAACATTGACCTCAAACTTTTAGCTAAACTACTTGCAAACCGCTTAGCAAACCTCCTTCCTCTCTTGGTTCATATGGACCAGGTAGGTTTTGTTCGCAATAGAGAGTGTAGAAATAACACAGCAAGGGTCATCGATGTGCTTTGTTATGCTAAACACACCTTCTCTCCTCTAATACTCCTCAGCACTGACGCTGAGAAAGTGTTTGACCGCATAAACTGGGACTATTTAAGTTATGTATTAGAGGTTTTTGGCCTGCCTGGTCTATATATTAAAGCTGTATTTGCTATGTACAATCAGGCCACAGCTTGAGTCATGGTAAATGGGGACCTGTCCTCTCCCTTCCGAATCCATAATGGATCTCGTCAGGGCTGCCCTCTGTCCCCCCTTTTATTCATACTATCATTGTAACCCCTCCTATCCACACTTAAGGCAGACACTGAGATTAAAGGCCTAGACCTAGGTGGTCATAGTCATAAACTGGCGGCATTTGCAGATGATGTTATGATAATGACAACTAACCCTAAAATCTCCCTCCCTAAAATCCAGGAACATTTAAAGACATATAGTGTACTATCCAACTTTAAGATTAATGAGAGAAAATCCATCATATTGAGTACTGGTATATCCCCCCAACTTAAACTTTCCCTAAGGGAAAACTCCCCATTCAATTGGTCGTCCCCAACTATTACTTATTTAGGAGTGAAACTTAGCACTAATATTTCAGATCTCTTTGCACTAAACTATATCCCCCTAAGAGCCTCAATATTCAAAGCAATCGATAAAATCACCAAATCTGCCCCAACTCACTCATGGTTTGGTAGAAAAAACCTTTTCACTTCTCTTATCATCCCCCGCCTCACTTACCTCCAGCAAGTTCTCCCTATCCCCATTGCTAAATCTTACTACACCTTCCATAAACAAAAATGTAGAGCCTTTTTATGGAATGGGAGGAAAGCCAGACTTTCCTATTCTTTCCTGTCTAGATCCCGCACTGTAGGTGGAATAGGACTCCCAGACCCAGAACTCTATGGGAAAGCCATTCTGCTTTCCAGAATTACTGATTGGCTTAGAAATACAAGAAGCAAATCCTGGGTGGCATTGGAACAATGTATCATTGGAATGCCAGCTCGGGCTATATGCCTGGGTTACAATACCCTGCCCCAAATCAATTTACAGACCTCCCCAGTAATAAAAGCCACTTTGGAAGCATGGAAATTGTTGAACTATTCCCATTGCTCTGTACCTTTTCCTTCTCCCCTAATCACAATAAGTGATATCTTAGGCTCATCCTCCATTGGGCCACGCCACTCCTCCTCTAAATTAGTTAGATCCTCTACATTGCCAATCTCCCATCTCCTCGAATCCCAAGGTTCATTACTATCAATTGACACCCTCAAAACCTTGTTAAATCGACAACCGATTTTGCCCTGATACCACTTATTAAATCCTTTGTTCAAAAAAAACAACATGAAAGGTGAGCTCTAACTTGGTTCGAGGCTTTAATAGTAAACCCCAACTCCCCAAAAAAGCTTATCTCATTGATTTATAATAAATTAAGATCCCCTTCCCTGATTGTCAAGCCATCATTCATCCGTTCCTGGGAAAAAGACACTGGGGTCGATATACTTCTCTCGAGTCTACCCACACTTCTTGAAACCCCACATAAATCTTCAAGATGTATTTGGGTCCAGGAAAATGGGTACAAAATTCTGTCTCAATGGTACATTACCCCGATTAAGTCTTCACACTTCACTAAATCTTCCTTCAACAAGTGTTGGAGATGCCAAGAAGAAGAAGGCACGTTTCTTCACATTTGGTGGTTTTGCCCCCCCTATTAAAAAATGGTGGTCAGATATTATTCAGATTTGTAATTTTATCTGGTCTGCCTCTGTTAAAATATCCCCTTACGGAGCCCTGCTTTCCTATTTCAATGAAAGTACTACTCCCTCCCCATCATTTCTCTTCAAACAACTTTTGATAGCGGCTCGCCTTCTGATACCCAAATATTGGCTACAGACTAATGTTCCCACGGTGGAGCAGTGGAAGCTAAAGGTTGATCAAATTTACCGTTTTGAGGAAATTGCTTCTTGGGAAGCTCGAACTCACCCAACATTTATTAAACATTGGGCCCCCTGGACTAATTATAGGTTTCTTAAGGCCTAATAATTATTTAGCTTTAAAGCGCTGGTATTTTTTAGCCCCACCTTTGGTGTTCCACTGCTAAACTGAGTTGGGCCTTATTGGTGTCACCACTAGATGACAGTAGAAAAAAGTCTGTCCAACTTCTAACATCCCATGTTCCTTTAAGTAGGGTGGAGGATCTTGATTAGAAAGATCCCTGACTTTGATCCCCTTTCTACTTGGTTTCTACTTGGTCACTATCCAAAATAGGAAATCTATTGTCTAATAGGATGGTAAGTCCTTGTTTGTACAATATGTATACCTGTATTCATATAATTGTAATCAAATGCTTCCAATTTCTATTCTCTTTACACATTGCTATCTCTTAATGATTATGTGTCTGGTACCGATTCACACCAATGTTGGTGTTATGTATGCATTGTATATTTTCTGATATTGAAAATAAAAAATGTAAATAAAAAAAAAAATAAGATAATAAGCATACCCTGATCTCTCAGCCACCTCCTGACCCAACGCCATTTCGCCAGTAAACTGGCTTCTTCCGAGAATATGGAACAATGGACAAACCCTCCCCTATTATAGTGCTCACACAGGTGTATAGAGAGATAATTAAAAGCCTAAATAACACCTCCACCAATGGATATGGAGCTTCAAGTATTGTGGACCAATCAGCAGTATCACATGCAAAGGGTGGAGGCGAGGCCAAAATGATGCGGCAGTCACGTGACCCGACACATGACCCAAGCATCAGAGAGGCATCACTAACGTGGCCCCTGCTATGGAGGAATAGCCAGTCTGCAGTCTGTAAGGGCATGCCAAGGGAGGAGCCAGTGTGATGCAGATGTCATGCGACTAACCACATGACCACGGCATCACAACCCGGAAAGGCCACACCTCACTACAGGCCATGTAAGAACACCAAGGGCGGAACAAGTATGATGCGGCGGTCATGTGCTCTGTACACCATTAGTCGATCCTTTTGTATGTACTTGCAACCTTAATGTATCACACTGACCACTGCGTGCTTCCACTCCTACTTGTACACTTCCCCTGACGAAGCCACACAGTGGCGAAACATGTCAGGAGGGGTGTTACAGTGTAGCGCTTAACTTTTAGACAGTTTTGCAGCAAGGCGTTTCATTGTAGCTAACGAAGCAGCTTAGGGCAAGTTAGAATCGGTATGTGAATAGTGGATAGGTATATAGGGAATTAGTAAACAGCCGCGACTGGAATTACTGGCAGGAGATAGGGTTAATATAGCAGTATAAGCTAATCTCAGCTAATGGAGTGGAAGCACGCAGTGGTCAGTGCGATACATTAAGGTTGCAAGTACATACAAAAGGATCGACTAATGGTGTACATTGCAGTATTATACCTCAGTATCGCTGACTACACTGCCTGCGCCTGACTCTGGTGAACAGCTGATAGGTGTGTAGGGCTCGCAAAGCCGGCCACGCACAGATAGACCCTGGGTTGATCGAATATAGTAAAATACCCATATCCCTGCCAGACTCGATTTTGGCACAGTACGATAATGCAATATATCTATCCTCACTAACTATTGACATCAACCTGTCTGCCACAGAAATATAAATATAACACCTGAATAGGTGTCTATAATTACTGAATAAGGGGACAGGATCCCTTGGTTGCCGCTGGTAATTAGTAGCAGCTACTAGTTCAGTAGATATAAAACCCCGCTACACACTGACAATTTTAAACATATTTTTTTTTATTACACTTATGTTTTAAGAATGATGAAATAAAGATATATATTTAAATATTAGATAGAGACCCCTAAAGGGATTTGGTTTGGTCTATTGACCGTGGTATACATTGATTATAATATCCCGAGGGTCCCTATGAGGGTTTAGGATTATATACCATATACAGTAGTGTTAAACAGACTCCCTCACTTGTTCACAAATAGCCAGACGTGATAATGAAGGGCGGCATTAGCATATGAATCACAATTTGCATCTAAATAACTTCAGTGTTTAGGGGATAAGGAAGTTATTAGAGAATGCCCCAATTTCAAGTAATAAGATAGTTTGCTTCAAGTATGTCAGATACACAATCAATATTATTGCATTCATCTGGTTTTTTTTTATCCTTTAAGTGTATGTTGTTTTGTATCTTGATGCAGTTTTCCATATTTATTTTTATTTATTATTTGTTTTTCTCTGAAGTAGTGGATACAGAGTGTATTTATTAGCTATGTTCCTATAGTGGCTGAATGTTAATACAGTATTTATATTATATATAAATGTACATATAGTATAATTAGTGTAATATTGTATAATTATTTATTCCATGATCCATATCAGGTACGGTGATTTAGATATAGTGTATTGTACAGTATAATGGACATATATAGATATACAGGTCCTTCTAAAAAAATTAGCATATTGTGATAAAGTTCATTATTTTCTGTAATGTACTGATAAACATTAGACTTTCATATATTTTAGATTCATTACACACCAACTGAAGTAGTTCAAGCCTTTTATTGTTTTAATATTGATGATTTTGGCATACAGCTCATGAAAACCCAAATTTCCTATCTAAAAAAATTTTGCATATTTCATCCGACCAATAAAAGAAAAGTGTTTTTAATACAAAAAAAGTCAACCTTCAAATAATTATGTTCAGTTATGCACTCAATACTTGGTCGGGAATCCTTTTGCAGAAATGACTGCTTCAATGCGGCGTGGCATGGAGGCAATCAGCCTGTGGCACTGCTGAGGTGTTATGGAGGCCCATGATGCTTCGATAGCGGCCTTAAGCTCATCCAGAGTGTTGGGTCTTGCGTATCTCAACTTTCTCTTCCCAATATCCCACAGATTCTCTATGGGGTTCAGGTCAGGAGAGTTGGCAGGCCAATTGAGCACAGTAATACCATGGTCAGTAAACCATTTACCAGTGGTTTTGGCACTGTGAGCAGGTGCCAGGTCGTGCTGAAAAATTAAATCTTCATCTCCATAAGGCTTTTCAGCAGATGGAAGCATGAAGTGCTCCAAAATCTCCTGATAGCTAGCTGCATTGACCCTGCCCTTGATAAAACACAGTGGACCAACACCAGCAGCTGACATGGCACCCCAGACCATCACTGACTGTGGGTACTTGACACTGGACTTCAGGCATTTTGGCATTTCCCTCTCCCCAGTCTTCCTCCAGACTCTGGCACCTTGATTTCCGAATGACATGCAACAGTCCAGTGCTGCTTCTCTGTAGCCTAGGTCAGGCGCTTCTGCCGCTGTTTCTGGTTCAAAAGTGGCTTGACCTGGGGAATGCGGCACCTGTAGCCCATTTCCTGCACACGCCTGTACACGGTGGCTCTGGATGTTTCTACTCCAGACTCAGTCCACTGCTTCCGCAGGTCCCCCAAGGTCTGGAATCGGTCCTTCTCCACAATCTTCCTCAGGGTCCGGTCACCTCTTCTCGTTGTGCAGCGTTTTCTGCCACACTTTTTCCTTCCCACAGACTTCCCACTGAGGTGCCTTGATACAGCGCTCTGGGAACAGCCTATTCGTTCAGAAATTTCTTTCTGTGTCTTACCCTCTTGCTTGAGGGTGTCAATGATGGCCTTCTGGACAGCAGTCAGGTCGGCAGTCTTACCCATGATTGCGGTTTTGAGTAATGAACCAGCCTGGAAGTTTTTAAAAGCCTCAGGAATCTTTTGCAGGTGTTTAGAGTTAATTAGTTGATTCAGATGATTAGGTTAATAGCTCGTTTAGAGAACCTTTTCATGATATGCTAATTTTTTTAGATAGGAATTTGGGGTTTTCATGAGCTGTATGCCAAAATCATCAATATTAAAACAATAAAAGGCTTGAACTACTTCAGTTGGTGTGTAATGAATCTAAAATATATGAAAGTCTAATGTTTATCAGTACATTACAGAAAATAATGAACTTTATCACAATATGCTATTTTTTTTAGAAGGACCTGTAGATAGATAGAAAGATAGATACTAGTAAGATAGATACCTTCAGTATTAAAAAATAATTATACAATATTACACTAATTATACTATATGTATTTTTGTTTTTCATGTAACAATATTATTTGTTATAATGGTGTCAGTTTTAACATCATAATTCATATTAGATTTCCATTGCGCAATTGTGGAGAAAGAGATCCAACATTAAGGCCTCTTTCACACGGGCGTCATATTTTTGGCACGGATAAGAGGTGGGTGCGTTGCGGGAAAATGCGCGATTGTAATGCGTTTTGCACGCGCATGAGAAAAATCGGCATGTATGGTACCCAAACCCAAACTTCTTCACAGAAGTTCGGGTTTGGGATCGGGGTTGTGTAGATTGTATTATTTTCCCTTATAACATGGTTATAAGGGAAAATAATAACATTGTGAATACAGAATGCATAGTACAATAGCGCTGGAGGGGTTAAAAAAAATAATAAAAAAAAAAAAAATAACTCACCTTAATCCACTTGCTCGCGCAGCCGGCATCTCTTCTGTATTCTTCTTTGTTCATTGCAGGAAAAGTACCTGTGGTGACTTCACTCCGGTCATCACATGGTCCATCACATTACCTTTTACCATGGTGACGGATCATGTGATGACCAGAGTGACGTCACCACAGGTCCTTTTCCTGCAATTAGCAAAGAAGAAGAGAGAAGAGATGCCGGGCTGCGCGAGCAAGTGGATTAAGGCGAGTTAAATTTTTATTTTATTAACCCCTCCAGCACTATTATACTATGCATTCTGTATTAAGAATGCTAGTATTTCCCCTTATAACCATGTTATAAGGGAAAATAATACAATCTACACAACCCCCATCCCGATCGTCTCCTAGCAACAGTGAGTGAAAATCACACCGCATCCGTACTTGCTTGCGGATGCTTGCGATTTTCATTTCACGTAGCCCCATTCACTTCTATGGGGCCTGTGTTGCGTGGAAATCGCACAATATAGAGCATGCTGTAATTTACGCACAACACAGAAGTGATGCGTGAAAATCAACGCTCATGTGCACAGCCCCATAGAAATAAATGGGTCCAGATTCAGTGCGGATGCAATACGTTCACCTCACGCATTGCACCCGCGCAGAATACTCGCCCCGTGTGAAAGGGGCCTAAGAATAGCAAGAATAGGTGTGGGAATTGTCCTGGCAGAAGGGGGGGGGGCGTGCGGGGGGGGTCGTCAAGGAGGAAATGATCAAAAGGCTTTTTCATGCATTATACTAAAGAGGATCACAAGTAATTATTATTATTATTATTATTATTATTATTATTTTTGGCATCTTCCCCTAAAATACAACTATTGCTGTTCATTGTTGGGAAACATAGTACATAAGGCCGAAAAAAGACATTTGTCCATCCAGTTCGGCCTGTCATCCTGCAAGTTGATCCAGAGGAAGGAAAAAAAATAACTGTGAGGTAGAAGCCAATTTGCCCCACTTTAGGGGAACAAAAAAATTTCTTCCCGACTCCAATCGGAATAACTCCCTGGATCAACGACCCCTCTCTAGTAGCTATAACCTGTAATATTATTACACTCCAGAAATACATCCAGGCCCCTCTTGAACTCTTTTAGTGAACTCACCATCACCACCTCCTCAGGCAGAGAGTTCCATAGTCTTTATTTTATTTTTTATTGTATCATATTTTTTTTTCTTCGAAATTATATAGACATAGAAACAATTATCATGTGGTCTAGACGATCAATCATTAAGAAAGCTTTCTCTTTTTTTTTAAAAGAAGGAGACGTGACCATCCTATACCATAAAGATAGTCATATACAATTAGAGCATAGTACCACCAAAAGATGGTATTCAAGAGGTGTTCAAACCACATATTTAACAGAAGAAAACAAAACAAAATAAAGGAAGAAGAAAAAAGAAGAACAAAAAGAGAAAAGTGGAAAACTGAAAAAGAATTGAGTCCTGACAGAATATTTCATAGAGTCTAAGGTATAAAAATGGGGTACACTTCGCTCTAGGGCTGACATCTCCTTTAAATATTAGTGATATACGGCTCTAAAACTCTATATTTTAACTATGGATTCCAGACAGCAGTGAATTTTTTAGGGGTGTCGAGTTCCCAGTGAGCTAATTGTTCAAATCAATATAGTTGGTTCCCCCCTATTATCCCAATGTAAGATCTTTGGAGCGTAATTTTGTTTCCAAAAACTGGCAACTAATATACTTGCTGCCCTTAATAGTATTTGAACTAACTGTTTAGCATTAGTTGAAACTTGTAAATCCGCCATAAGGCCCAGTAGACATATCTTAGGATAGATAGGGAAGTAAATATTACATATTAAAGATAGTTCCGTACATATTGACCTCCGATATTCGTTTATTTTTGGGCAGGTCCACCAAATATGGAAAAAGGAACCTACCTCCCCCTTCCCCCGCGCATCACATGGGGTTACTATATGGAAAATACATATTTATCTTTTCAGGTGTATAATATTATTATTACTTTATAGTAATTCTCCTGAAGCTTTACACATCTGGAGATTTTTTTATTATTTTTTATCTTTTCACCTTCTGAAAACTTCACTCTGAGATCCTCCTCCCACTTTGCAAAAGAACCAATATTTTCTCAGTCTAATTTTAGGCAATAATAAGGAATATAATGTTAAAATATTTTTAATTGGTTCTTTCTGCTGTATAACTAGTTTCTCAAAATGAGAGTGCTCTTTTGTTATTGCCCAGGATTAGGTATAGGATTTAAGATAATGAATAAGATGTTGGATATGAAAAACGGAGAGGCCCCTAAGCTGAGGCCTAGATGTAATATCAGTAATAGTAGGTAAAGATCCCCATGGACATACATCTAACAACGGATGGCAGATACTACAGATGTGTCCACACTTAACTGATCACTTATCTCAACATGTCCTGAGATGTGTTACGAAATGACGTTGTATCTAAATTGAATAAAGTGCAATGCAACGTTCAGGCAGCAGGTGGCACTTTGTGTTACTACCTATACAACATTCAGACAGCAGGTGGCACTTTGTGTTACTAGCTATACAACATTCAGACAGCAGGTGGCGCATTGTATTACTAGCTAAATACCTGAACTTAAGGTAAAGACCTGGTAATGGAATTACAATTGTGAAATTTGGCCGGGTTCACATCAGGTCTTTTTGTCTTACATTTAACATATATAAAAATATATTGTATACATTAAACAAATCCTTCCAACGGATGCTCTTTTTTTTTTTACTGTGCAAAGATTACAATATATTTTGACCTGTGCCATTGTTCACTACAATTCAATATGCCATATACTATGATTTAGATACACTTGATGTCAGTATACAGTGCTAGTCTAGTATTATATTTATTATATTCAAAATAACACACACCAACCACAGTATTAGGGCTCGTTCACACAAAGTTTTTTTGCTTTCTGTATATCGGCCTTTTTTTAGTTCCGTATATGGTCCAGATATGGAACCATTCATTTCAATGGTTCTGCAAAAAAACAGGAATGTACTCCGTATGCATTTTGTTTCCATATTTTCGTTCCGTTTAAAGATAGAACATGTCCTATTATTGCCCGCAAATCACGTTCTGTGGCTCCATTTAAGTCAATGGCTCCGCAAAAAAACAGAACACATACGGAATGTACTCTGTATGTCTTCCGTATTCTTTCCGTTTTTGCGGAAACATCTATTGAAAATGTTATGCCCAGCCAAATTTTTTATATGTAATTACTGTATACTGTATATGCCATATGGAGAAACGGAACGGAAAAACGGAATGGAACCGGAAACACTACAGGAAAAAAAAAACTGACAAACGGATCCGTTAAAAACAGCCCGCAAAACGCTGAAAAAGCCATACGGTCGCGTGAACAAGCCCTTATGTAGAGATTATTATATACTTTTAACAGTCCCATTATATGTTACAAATGTACATAATACAAATCAGACACATTGGGTGTCAGTATATACCGCAATTTTTGCATGACATTTAAAATACTTATTGATTATTGATTGTCTGCTGAGCTGTGTATCTAATCCTATCATGTGTGATACTGTCTGCAGAGCTATGTATCTACTCTAATCCTATCATGTGTGATACTGCCTGCTGAGCTGCGTAGCTAATCCTACCATGTGAAAATGAGGAGGCAGCACACTATGTAAGCGAGGGGTGCACGTCCGGCCAAAGTGGACCAGCACCTAGGTCCAATGAACTGGAAGTAAAAAAGGCAGCCAGCAGCACTCCAAAATTAGCAAAGAAAGCGTGTCGTTTATTAGACCCAAAGTCAAGCTTGACTTTGGGTCTAATAAACTACACACTTTCTTTGCTAATTCTGGAGTGCTGCTGGCTGCCTTTTTTACTTCTAATCCTACCATGTGTTATACTGTGTGATATTGTTTGCAGAGTTGTGTATCTAATCTTATTCTGTGTGATACTGTTTGCTAAGATGTGTATCTAATCCTACCATGGTGATACTGCGCAGAGTTGTGTGTCTAAGCCTATTGTGTTTGATACTGCCTGCCGAGCTGCGTATCTAATCCAATCATGTGTGACACTGCTTGCTGAGTAGTGATGAGCGGCAGGTGCCATATTCGATTTAGACGAAATTCGTGAATATTCGATAAAATATTCGTTTTATATTAGTCGAAATCGAATATTCGTCATTATTCTTGTTATCGCGATTAATATGCGATTTAAATAATCGCGTATTGCGATTTTAACTTAGGCTACTCTCCTATTGAAACAGCAATACGATTAATTCAAGTTATAATAATCGAATTTCGATTTTAACTTAGCACTGCTATATTCCATATTCGTTAATTCTAGCCTAATATGGAATATAGCAGTGCTGAGCTAAAATCGAAATTCGATTAATATAACTTGAATTAATCGAATTGCGATTTCAACTTGGACCTGGTTTACTGTGGTTGGCTTGGTAGAATTAGCAAATATGACGAATGTATTCGTCATATTCCACAAAACGAAGATAACGAAGTATTCTGCATCTTCGTTTTAGCTACCTATTCATCAACTTCGCTAATTCTAGCAATCATATAGGAAAGTTTACTATAGAGACAGCTAAGTATAATTCGCTATGCGATTTTATTACTTAGCTTTTTTTTATAAATAGAATAATTATAATAATTATCAGGTATTATAATTATTCTATACATTTTTTTTTTTAAAAAGCAGTCATATAATCGCATAGAGAATTAAACTTAGCTGTCTCTATAGTAAACTTTCCTATATGATTGCTAGAATTCGCGAAGTTGACGAATAGGTAGCTAAAACGAAGATGCAGAATACTTTGTTATCTTTGTTTTGTGGAATATAACAAATACATTCGTCATATTCGCTAATTCTACCAAGCCAACCATAGTAAACCAGGTCCAAGTTGAAATCGCAATTCGATTAATTCAAGTTAGAATAATCGAATTTCGATTTTAACTTAGCACTGCTATAGTCCATATTAGGCTAGAGTTAACGAATATGGAATATAGCAGTGTTAAGTTAAAATCGAAATTCGATTATTATAACTTGAAATAATCGAATTGCGATTTCAACGTAATTCTCAAATCCGACAGTACATTCTAGTATATGGAGACGTTCCCATGGTGATGGGGACGCTCCATGAGCACGGAAGTTGGCAGAAGCGGCAACGGGCACTGACTGGAGCAGCCAGGAATCCAAAGGACAGGTAAGAACAACTTATATAATATAACAAAAAAAAAAAAAGAATATTCGAAATATCGAATTTATATCACTATATTCGAAATATTCGCGAATTAGCGAAGTGTCGATATTTGCAAAAATAATTTGATATCCGAATATTCGTGCTCAACACTATTGCTGAGCTGCGTATCTAATGCTACCATCTGTGATACTGTCTGCTGAGCTGTGTATCTAATCCTATCATGTGTGACACTGTCTGCTGAGCTGTGTATCTAATCCTTTCATGTGTGATACTGTCTGCTGATCTGTGTATCTAATCCTTTCATGTGTGATACTGTCTGCTCAGCTGTGTATCTAATCCTATTAGGTGTGATACTGTCTGCTCAGCTGTGTATCTAATCCTATTAGATGTGATATTGTCTATGAAGCTATTGTATGTATCTGTATAGAGTGTTATACAGATACAGAGATAAGGAGTAGGGATGAGCGAACTCGAACTGTATAGTTCGGGTTCGTACCGAATTTTGGGGTGTCCGTGACACGGACCCGAACCCGGACATTTTCGTAAAAGTCCGGGTTCGGGTTCGGTGTTCGTCGCTTTCTTCGCGCTTTTGTGACGCTTTCTTGGCGCTTTTTGAAAGGCTGCAAAGCAGCCAATCAACAAGCGTCATACTACTTGCCCCAAGAGGCCATCACAGCCATGCCTACTATTGGCATGGCTGTGATTGGCCAGAGCACCATGTGACCCAGCCTCTATTTAAGCTGGAGTCACATAGCGCCGCCCGTCACTCTGCTCTGATTAGCGTAGGGAGAGGTTGCGGCTGCGACAGTAGGGCGAGATTAGGCAGATTAACTCCTCCAAAGGACTTGATTAACTGATCGATCTGCAGCTGTGGATCATTGAGCTGCTGATCCTCAATTGCTCACTGTTTTTAGGCTGCCCAGACCGTTTGTCAGTCACATTTTTCTGGGGTGATCGGCGGCCATTTTGTGTCTTGTGGTGCGCCAGCACAAGCTGCGACCAAGTGCATTTAACCCTCAATGGTGTGGTTGTTTTTTGGCTAAAGCCTACATCAGGGTGAAGCTGTCACACCAAGTGCATTTAACCAGCAATAGTCTGTTCATTTTTTGGCCATATACAAAATCAGGGGCAAGCTGCGCCTGTCACCAAGTGCATTTAACCCTCAATGGTGTGGTTGTTTTTTGGCTAAAGCCTACATCAGGGTGAAGCTGTCACACCAAGTGCATTTAACCAGCAATAGTCTGTTCATTTTTTGGCCATATACTAAATCAGGGGCAAGCTGCGCCTGTCACCAAGTGCATTTAACCCTCAATGGTGTGGTTGTTTTTTGGCTAAAGCCTACATCAGGGTGAAGCTGTCACACCAAGTGCATTTAACCAGCAATAGTCTGTTTATTTTTTGGCCATATCCCAGTCTAATTCTGTCACTAAATCCATACCGGTCACCCAGCGCCTAAATACTAGGCCTCAAATTTATATCCCGCTAAATCTGTCCTTAGTGCTGTAGCTGGGCGAGTTATTTAGTGTCCGTTCAAGCACATTTCTTGTTCTGGGTTGAAATACAATTCCCAATTTAGCAATTTCATAATTTAGTGGTTTCTGCTATATCAGAGCTATTTGAAATCTATCCCTAAAAGGGTATATAATATTCAAGGTGCACATTGGGTCATTCAGAATAACTTCACACACACCCGCTACTGTGTATTTCCAAGTCTAATTCTGGCACTAAACCCATACCTGTCACCCAGCGCCTAAATACTAGGCCTCAAATTTATATCCAGCTAAATCTGTCCCTAGTGCTGTAGCTGGGCGAGTTATTTAGTGTCCGTTCAAGCACATTTCTTGTTCTGGGTTGAAATACAATTCCCAATTTAGCAATTTCATAATTTAGTGGTTTCTGCTATATCAGAGCTATTTGAAATCTATCCCTAAAAGGGTATATAATATTCAAGGTGCACATTGGGTCATTCAGAATAACTTCACACACACCCGCTACTGTGTATTTCCAAGTCTAATTCTGGCACTAAACCCATACCTGTCACCCAGCGCCTAAATACTAGGCCTCAAATTTATATCCCGCTAAATCTGTCCCTAGTGCTGTAGCTGGGCGAGTTATTTAGTGTCCGTTCAAGCACATTTCTTGTTCTGGGTTGAAATACAATTCCCAATTTAGCAATTTCATAATTTAGTGGTTTCTGCTATATCAGAGCTATTTGAAATCTATCCCTAAAAGGGTATATAATATTCAAGGTGCACATTGGGTCATTCAGAATAACTTCACACACACCCGCTACTGTGTATTTCCAAGTCTAATTCTGGCACTAAACCCATACCTGTCACCCAGCGCCTAAATACTAGGCCTCAAATTTATATCCCGCTAAATCTGTCCCTAGTGCTGTAGCTGGGCGAGTTATTTAGTGTCCGTTCAAGCACATTTCTTGTTCTGGGTTGAAATACAATTCCCAATTTAGCAATTTCATAATTTAGTGGTTTCTGCTATATCAGAGCTATTTGAAATCTATCCCTAAAAGGGTATATAATATTCAAGGTGCACATTGGGTCATTCAGAATAACTTCACACACACCCGCTACTGTGTATTTCCAAGTCTAATTCTGGCACTAAACCCATACCTGTCACCCAGCGCCTAAATACTAGGCCTCAAATTTATATCCCGCTAAATCTGTCCCTAGTGCTGTAGCTGGGCGAGTTATTTAGTGTCCGTTCAAGCACATTTCTTGTTCTGGGTTGAAATACAATTCCCAATTTAGCAATTTCATAATTTAGTGGTTTCTGCTATATCAGAGCTATTTGAAATCTATCCCTAAAAGGGTATATAATATTCAAGGTGCACATAGGGTCATTCAGAATAACTTCACACACCCGCTACTGTGCATTTCCAAATCTAATTCTGTCACTAAACCCATACCTGTCACCCAGCGCCTAAATACTAGGCCTCAAATTTATATCCCGCTAAATCTCTCGTTACCGCTGTCCTGTTGTGGCCGGGAAAGTTATTTAGTGTCCGTCAAAGCACATTTTTTGTTCTGGGTTGAAATACAATTCCCAATTTAGCAATTTCATAATTTAGTCGTTTCTGCTATATCAGAGATATTTGAAATCTATCCCTAAAAGGGTAGATCATATTGAAGGTGCACATAGGGTCATTCAGAATAACTTCACACACACGCTTCTGTGCATTTCCAAGTCTAATTCTGTCACTAAATCCATACCGGTCACCCAGCGCCTAAATACTAGGCCTCAAATTTATATCCCGCTGAATTTGAATACAATACATTGGGCCAAATAATATATTTGTTGTTGTGGTGAACCATAACAATGAGAAAAACATCTAGTAAGGGACGCGGACGTGGACATGGTCGTGGTGGTGTTAGTGGACCCTCTGGTGCTGGGAGAGGACGTGGCCGTTCTGCCACATCCACACGTCCTAGTGTACCAACTACCTCAGGTCCCAGTAGCCGCCAGAATTTACAGCGATATATGGTGGGGCCCAATGCCGTTCTAAGGATGGTAAGGCCTGAGCAGGTACAGGCATTAGTCAATTGGGTGGCCGACAGTGGATCCAGCACGTTCACATTATCTCCCACCCAGTCTTCTGCAGAAAGCGCACAGATGGCGCCTGAAAACCAACCCCATCAGTCTGTCACATCACCCCCATGCATACCAGGGAAACTGTCTCAGCCTCAAGTTATGCAGCAGTCTCTTATGCTGTTTGAAGACTCCGCTGGCAGGGTTTCCCAAGGGCATCCACCTAGCCCTTCCCCAGCGGTGAAAGACATAGAATGCACTGACGCACAACCACTTATGTTTCCTGATGATGAGGACATGGGAATACCACCTCAGCATGTCTCTGATGATGACGAAACACAGGTGCCAACTGCTGCGTCTTTCTGCAGTGTGCAGACTGAACAGGAGGTCAGGGATCAAGACTGGGTGGAAGACGATGCAGGGGACGATGAGGTCCTAGACCCCACATGGAATGAAGGTCGTGCCACTGACTTTCACAGTTCGGAGGAAGAGGCAGTGGTGAGACCGAGCCAACAGCGTAGCAAAAGAGGGAGCAGTGGGCAAAAGCAGAACACCCGCCGCCAAGAGACTCCGCCTGCTACTGACCGCCGCCACCTGGGACCGAGCACCCCAAAGGCAGCTTCAAGGAGTTCCCTGGCATGGCACTTCTTCAAACAATGTGCTGACGACAAGACCCGAGTGGTTTGCACGCTGTGCCATCAGAGCCTGAAGCGAGGCATTAACGTTCTGAACCTGAGCACAACCTGCATGACCAGGCACCTGCATGCAAAGCATGAACTGCAGTGGAGTAAACACCTTAAAACCAAGGAAGTCACTCAGGCTCCCCCTGCTATCTCTTCTGCTGCTGCCGCCTCGGCCTATTCTGCTGCTGCCGCCTCGGCCTCTTCCTCCGCCTCTGGAGGAACGTTGGCACCTGCCGCCCAGCAAACAGGGGATGTACCACCAACACCACCACCACCACCTCCGTCACCAAGCGTCTCAACCATGTCACACGCCAGCGTTCAGCTCTCCATCTCACAAACATTTGATAGAAAGCGTAAATTCCCACCTAGCCACCCTCGATCCCTGGCCCTGAATGCCAGCATTTCTAAACTACTGGCCTATGAAATGCTGTCATTTAGGCTGGTGGACACAGACAGCTTCAAACAGCTCATGTCGCTTGCTGTCCCACAGTATGTTGTTCCCAGCCGGCACTACTTCTCCAAGAGAGCCGTGCCTTCCCTGCACAACCAAGTATCCGATAAAATCAAGTGTGCACTGCGCAACGCCATCTGTGGCAAGGTCCACCTAACCACAGATACGTGGACCAGTAAGCACGGCCAGGGACGCTATATCTCCCTAACTGCACACTGGGTAAATGTAGTGGCAGCTGGGCCCCAGGCGGAGAGCTGTTTGGCGCACGTCCTTCCGCCGCCAAGGATCGCAGGGCAACATTCTTTGCCTCCTGTTGCCACCTCCTCCTTCTCGGCTTCCTCCTCCTCTTCTTCCACCTGCTCATCCAGTCAGCCACACACCTTCACCACCAACTTCAGCACAGCCCGGGGTAAACGTCAGCAGGCCATTCTGAAACTCATATGTTTGGGGGACAGGCCCCACACCGCACAGGAGTTGTGGCGGGGTATAGAACAACAGACCGACGAGTGGTTGCTGCCGGTGAGCCTCAAGCCCGGCCTGGTGGTGTGTGATAATGGGCGAAATCTCGTTGCAGCTCTGGGACTAGCCAATTTGACGCACATCCCTTGCTTGGCGCATGTGCTGAATTTGGTGGTGCAGAAGTTCATTCACAACTACCCCGACATGTCAGAGCTGCTGCATAAAGTGCGGGCCGTCTGTTCGCGCTTCCGGCGTTCACATCCTGCTGCTGCTCGCCTGTCTGCGCTACAGCGTAACTTCGGCCTTCCCGCTCACCGCCTCATATGCGACGTGCCCACCAGGTGGAACTCCACCTTGCACATGCTGGACAGACTGTGCGAGCAGCAGCAGGCCATAGTGGAGTTTCAGCTGCAGCACGCACGGGTCAGTCGCACTACAGAACAGCACCACTTCACCACCAATGACTGGGCCTCCATGCGAGACCTGTGTGCCCTGTTGCGCTGTTTCGAGTACTCCACCAACATGGCCAGTGGCGATGACACCGTTATCAGCGTTACAATACCACTTCTATGTCTCCTTGAGAAAACACTTAGGGCGATGATGGAAGAGGAGGTGGCCCAGGAGGAGGAGGAGGAGGAGGAGGAAGAGGGGTCATTTTTAGCACTTTCAGGCCAGTCTCTTCGAAGTGACTCAGAGGGAGGTTTTTGGCAACAGCAGAGGCCAGGTACAAATGTGGCCAGCCAGGGCCCACTACTGGAGGACGAGGAGGACGAGGATGAGGAGGAGGTGGAGGAGGATGAGGATGAAGCATGGTCACAGCGGGGTGGCACCCAACGCAGCTCGGGTCCATCACTGGTGCGTGGCTGGGGGGAAAGGCAGGACGATGACGATACGCCTCCCACAGAGGACAGCTTGTCCTTACCCCTGGGCAGCCTGGCACACATGAGCGACTACATGCTGCAGTGCCTGCGCAACGACAGCAGAGTTGCCCACATTTTAACCTGTGCGGACTACTGGGTTGCCACCCTGCTGGATCCACGCTACAAAGACAATGTGCCCACCTTACTTCCTGCACTGGAGCGTGATAGGAAGATGCGCGAGTACAAGCGCACGTTGGTAGACGCGCTACTGAGAGCATTCCCAAATGTCACAGGGGAACAAGTGGAAGCCCAAGGCCAAGGCAGAGGAGGAGCAAGAGGTCGCCAAGGCAGCTGTGTCACGGCCAGCTCCTCTGAGGGCAGGGTTAGCATGGCAGAGATGTGGAAAACTTTTGTCAACACGCCACAGCTAACTGCACCACCACCTGATACGCAACGTGTTAGCAGGAGGCAACATTTCACTAACATGGTGGAACAGTACGTGTGCACACCCCTCCACGTACTGACTGATGGTTCGGCCCCATTCAACTTCTGGGTCTCTAAATTGTCCACGTGGCCAGAGCTAGCCTTTTATGCCTTGGAGGTGCTGGCCTGCCCGGCAGCCAGCGTTTTGTCTGAACGTGTATTCAGCACGGCAGGGGGCGTCATTACAGACAAACGCAGCCGCCTGTCTACAGCCAATGTGGACAAGCTGACGTTCATAAAAATGAACCAGGCATGGATCCCACAGGACCTGTCCGTCCCTTGTCCAGATTAGACATTAACTACCTCCCCATAACCATATATTATTGGACTCCAGGGCACTTCCTCATTCAATCCTATTTTTATTTTCATTTTACCATTATATTGCGAGGCTACCCAAAGTTGAATGAACCTCTCCTCTGCCTGTGTGCTAGGCCTAAATATATGCCAATGGACTGTTGCAGTGGTGGCTGACGTGAAGCCTCATTCTCTGCTATGACATGCAGACTGATTCTCTGCTGACATGAAGACAGATTCTCTGTTACGGGACCTCCCTCCTCTGCCTGGGTGCTGGGCCTAAATATATGCCAATGGACTGTTGCAGTGGTGGCTGACATGAAGCCTGATTCTCTGCTATGACATGCAGACTAATTCTCTGCTGACATGAAGCCAGATTGTCTGTTACGGGACCTCTCTCCTCTGCCTGGGTGCTGGGCCTAAATTTATGACAATGGACTGTTGCAGTGGTGGCTGACGTGAAGCCTGATTCTCTGCTATGACATGCAGACTGATTCTCTGCTGACATGAAGCCAGATTGTCTGTTACGGGACCTCTCTGCTCTGCCTGTGTGCTAGGCCTAAATATATGCCAATGGACTGTTGCAGTGGTGGCTGACGTGAAGCCTCATTCTCTGCTATGACATGCAGACTGATTCTCTGCTGACATGAAGCCAGATTGTCTGTTACGGGACCTCTCTGCTCTGCCTGTGTGCTAGGCCTAAATATATGCCAATGGACTGTTGCAGTGGTGGCTGACGTGAAGCCTGATTCTCTGCTATGACATGCAGACTGATTCTCTGCTGACATGAAGCCAGATTGTCTGTTACGGGACCTCTCTGCTCTGCCTGTGTGCTAGGCCTAAATATATGCCAATGGACTGTTGCAGTGGTGGGTGACGTGAAGCCTCATTCTCTGCTATGACATGCAGACTGATTCTCTGCTGACATGAAGACAGATTCTCTGTTACGGGACCTCCCTCCTCTGCCTGGGTGCTGGGCCTAAATATATGCCAATGGACTGTTGCAGTGGTGGCTGACATGAAGCCTGATTCTCTGCTATGACATGCAGACTAATTCTCTGCTGACATGAAGCCAGATTGTCTGTTACGGGACCTCTCTCCTCTGCCTGGGTGCTGGGCCTAAATTTATGACAATGGACTGTTGCAGTGGTGGCTGACGTGAAGCCTGATTCTCTGCTATGACATGCAGACTGATTCTCTGCTGACATGAAGCCAGATTGTCTGTTACGGGACCTCTCTGCTCTGCCTGTGTGCTAGGCCTAAATATATGCCAATGGACTGTTGCAGTGGTGGCTGACGTGAAGCCTCATTCTCTGCTATGACATGCAGACTGATTCTCTGCTGACATGAAGCCAGATTGTCTGTTACGGGACCTCTCTGCTCTGCCTGTGTGCTAGGCCTAAATATATGCCAATGGACTGTTGCAGTGGTGGGTGACGTGAAGCCTCATTCTCTGCTATGACATGCAGACTGATTCTCTGCTGACATGAAGCCAGATTCTCTGTTACGGGACCTCTCTCCTCTGCCTGTGTGTGTGCTGGGCCTAAATATATGCCAATGGACTGTTGCAGTGGTGGCTGACGTGAAGCCTGATTCTCTGCTATGACATGCAGACTGATTCTCTGCTGACATGAAGCCAGATTGTCTGTTACGGGACCTCTCTCCTCTGCCTGTGTGTGTGCTGGGCCTAAATATATGCCAATGGACTGTTGCAGTGGTGGCTGACGTGAAGCCTCATTCTCTGCTATGACATGCAGACTAATTCTCTGCTGACATGAAGACAGATTCTCTGTTACGGGACCTCTCTCCTCTGCCTGGGTGCCGGGGCCTAAATATCTGAGAATGGACTGTTCCAGTGGTGGGTGACGGGAAGCCAGATTCTCTGCTATGGAACCTCTCTCCAATTGATTTTGGTTAATTTTTATTTATTTAATTTTTATTTTAATTCATTTCCCTATCCACATTTGTTTGCAGGGGATTTACCTACATGTTGCTGCCTTTTGCAGCCCTCTAGCTCTTTCCTGGGCTGTTTTACAGCCTTTTTAGTGCCGAAAAGTTCGGGTCCCCATTGACTTCAATGGGGTTCGGGTTCGGGACGAAGTTCGGATCGGGTTCGGATCCCGAACCTGAACATTTCCGGGATGTTCGGCCGAACTTCTCGAACCCGAACATCCAGGTGTTCGCTCAACTCTAATAAGGAGCTCTGCTCTGTGCACATACTGTACACTGCAGCCTCTGCTGAGAGAGGAGAGGCGGGGGAGGTGCTGATGGATTTCAGTCCCTGTATTTCCCTGTCTTGTGGATGATGCTGATTACAAGTTAAATACGTTATAGAAGCCCATTCATGTTGCTATTGGAAAACATAACACAAAACATTCTTATTGTCTTGGGTCCCTGAGGAGGTGCTTATTTTTAGAAGAAAATAAAAAATAAAAAACACTTTCCACAGAGCACTACATGCCACTGGTTTTGTCCCCCTTACATTTTTTTTATTTTTTGGGCGGTTCAGACCTTCACCCAGTGGTAGACCCAGGTATGTGGACCTTTAGAAAAAATGCTTGAGTACTCCTGATTCAGGGTTTAATTTTTTAAAAAACTTTAATTATGGGTTTAATGCAGAAAATAACAATTGCACCATTTTCATTTACAACATTTCCCAATCCCAATAAATTACAATGGTGCAGCTGCAGTCTAGGACCACATCATGGATCTGCCCGTTACTCTTCCATGGCTAACATGAAAAGCTTAGTGATTAGAGTTGAGCGAACACCTGGATGTTCGGGTTCGAGAAGTTCGGCCGAACATCCCGGAAATGTTCGGGTTCGGGATCCGAACCCGACCCGAACTTCGTCCCGAACCCGAACCCCATTGAAGTCAATGGGGACCCGTACTTTTCGGCACTAAAAAGGCTGTAAAACAGCCCAGGAAAGAGCTAGAGGGCTGCAAAAGGCAGCAACATGTAGGTAAATCCCCTGCAAACAAATGTGGATAGGGAAATGAATTAAAATAAAAATTAAATAAATAAAAATTAACCAAAATCAATTGGAGAGAGGTCCCATAGCAGAGAATCTGGCTTCACGTCACCCACCACTGTAAGAGTCCATTTTCATAAATTTAGGCCCAGCACCCAGGCAGAGGAGAGAGGTCCCGTAACAGAGAATCTGGCTTCATGTCAGCAGAGAATTAGTCTGCATGTCATAGCAGAGAATGAGGCTTCACGTCAGCCACCACTGCAACAGTCCATTGGCATATATTTAGGCCCAGCACCCAGGCAGAGGAGGGAGGTCCCGTAACAGAGAATCTGGCTTCATGTCAGCAGAGAATTAGTCTGCATGTCATAGCAGAGAATGAGGCTTCACGTCAGCCACCACTGCAACAGTCCATTGGCATATATTTAGGCCCAGCACCCAGGCAGAGGAGGGAGGTCCCGTAACAGAGAATCTGTCTTCATGTCAGCAGAGAATCAGTCTGCATGTCATAGCAGAGAATGAGGCTTCACGTCAGCCACCACTGCAACAGTCCATTGGCATATATTTAGGCCCAGCACACACACAGGCAGAGGAGGGAGGTCCCGTAACAGAGAATCTGGCTTCATGTCAGCAGAGAATCAGTCTGCATGTCATAGCAGAGAATGAGGCTTCACGTCAGCCACCACTGCAACAGTCCATTGGCATATATTTAGGCCCAGCACACACACAGGCAGAGGAGAGAGGTCCCGTAACAGACAATCTGGCTTCATGTCAGCAGAGAATCAGTCTGCATGTCATAGCAGAGAATCAGGCTTCACGTCAGCCACCACTGCAACAGTCCATTGGCATATATTTAGGCCCAGCACACACACAGGCAGAGGAGGGAGGTCCCGTAACAGAGAATCTGGCTTCATGTCAGCAGAGAATCAGTCTGCATGTCATAGCAGAGAATGAGGCTTCACGTCAGCCACCACTGCAACAGTCCATTGGCATATATTTAGGCCCAGCACACACACAGGCAGAGGAGAGAGGTCCCGTAACAGAGAATCTGGCTTCATGTCAGCAGAGAATCAGTCTGCATGTCATAGCAGAGAATGAGGCTTCACGTCAGCCACCACTGCAACAGTCCATTGGCATATATTTAGGCCCAGCACACACACAGGCAGAGGAGAGAGGTCCCGTAACAGAGAATCTGGCTTCATGTCAGCAGAGAATCAGTCTGCATGTCATAGCAGAGAATGAGGCTTCACGTCAGCCACCACTGCAACAGTCCATTGGCATATATTTAGGCCCAGCACACACACAGGCAGAGGAGGGAGGTCCCGTAACAGAGAATCTGGCTTCATGTCAGCAGAGAATCAGTCTGCATGTCATAGCAGAGAATCAGGCTTCACGTCAGCCACCACTGCAACAGTCCATTGACATATATTTAGGCCCAGCACACACACAGGCAGAGGAGAGAGGTCCCGTAACAGAGAATCTGTCTTCATGTCAGCAGAGAATTAGTCTGCATGTCATAGCAGAGAATGAGGCTTCACGTCAGCCACCACTGCAACAGTCCATTGGCATATATTTAGGCCCAGCACACACACAGGCAGAGGAGAGAGGTCCCGTAACAGGCAATCTGGCTTCATGTCAGCAGAGAATCAGTCTGCATGTCATAGCAGAGAATGAGGCTTCACGTCAGCCACCACTGCAACAGTACATTGGCATATATTTAGGCCCAGCACCCAGGCAGAGGAGGGAGGTCCCGTAACAGAGAATCTGTCTTCATGTTAGCAGAGAATTAGTCTGCATGTCATAGCAGAGAATGAGGCTTCACGTCAGCCACCACTGCAACAGTCCATTGGCATATATTTAGGCCCAGCACACAGGCAGAGGAGAGAGGTCCCGTAACAGACAATCTGGCTTCATGTCAGCAGAGAATCATTCTGCATGTCATAGCAGAGAATCAGGCTTCACGTCACCCAACATTGGAACAGTCCATTGGCATATATTTAGGCCCCGGCACCCAGACACAGGAGAGGTTCATTCAACTTTGGGTAGCCTCGCAATATAATGGTAAAATGAAAATAAAAATAGGATTGAATGAGGAAGTGCCCTGGAGTCCAATAATATATGGTTAAGGGGAGGTAGTTAATGTCTAATCTGGACAAGGGATGGACAGATCCTGTGGGATCCATGCCTGGTTCATTTTTATGAACGTCAGCTTGTCCACATTGGCTGTAGACAGGCGGCTGCGTTTGTCTGTAATGACGCCCCCTGCCGTGCTGAATACACGTTCAGACAAAACGCTGGCCGCCGGGCAGGCCAGCACCTCCAAGGCATAAAAGGCTAGCTCTGGCCACGTGGACAATTTAGAGACCCAGAAGTTGAATGGGGCCGAACCATCAGTCAGTACGTGGAGGGGTGTGCACACGTACTGTTCCACCATGTTAGTGAAATGTTGCCTCCTGCTAACACGTTGCGTATCAGGTGGTGGTGCAGTTAGCTGTGGCGTGTTGACAAAAGTTTTCCACATCTCTGCCATGCTAACCCTGCCCTCAAAGGAGCTGGCATTGACACAGCTGCCTTGGCGACCTCTTGCTCCTCCTCTGCCTTGGCCTTGGGCTTCCACTTGTTCCCCTGTGACATTTGGGAATGCTCTCAGTAGCGCGTCTACCAACGTGCGCTTGTACTCGCGCATCTTCCTATCACGCTCCAGTGCAGGAAGTAAGGTGGGCACATTGTCTTTGTAGCGTGGATCCAGCAGGGTGGCAACCCAGTAGTCCGCACAGGTTAAAATGTGGGCAACTCTGCTGTCATTGCGCAGGCACTGCAGCATGTAGTCGCTCATGTGTGCCAGGCTGCCCAGGGGTAAGGACAAGCTGTCCTCTGTGGGAGGCGTATCGTCATCGTCCTGCCTTTCCCCCCAGCCACGCACCAGTGATGGACCCGAGCTGCGTTGGGTGCCACCCCGCTGTGACCATGCTTCATCCTCATCCTCCTCCACCTCCTCCTCATCCTCGTCCTCCTCGTCCTCCAGTAGTGGGCCCTGTCTGGCCACATTTGTACCTGGCCTCTGCTGTTGCCAAAAACCTCCCTCTGAGTCACTTCGAAGAGACTGGCCTGAAAGTGCTAAAAATGACCCCTCTTCCTCCTCCTCCTCCTCCTCCTCCTCCTGGGCCACCTCCTCTTGCATCATCGCCCTAAGTGTTTTCTCAAGGAGACATAGAAGTGGTATTGTAACGCTGATAACGGCGTCATCGCCACTGGCCATGTTGGTGGAGTACTCGAAACAGCGCAACAGGGCACACAGGTCTCGCATGGAGGCCCAGTCATTGGTGGTGAAGTGGTGCTGTTCTGTAGTGCGACTGACCCGTGCGTGCTGCAGCTGAAACTCCACTATGGCCTGCTGCTGCTCGCACAGTCTGTCCAGCATGTGCAAGGTGGAGTTCCACCTGGTGGGCACGTCGCATATGAGGCGGTGAGCGGGAAGGCCGAAGTTACGCTGTAGCGCAGACAGGCGAGCAGCGGCAGGATGTGAACGCCGGAAGCGCGAACAGACGGCCCGCACTTTATGCAGCAGCTCTGACATGTCGGGGTAGTTGTGAATGAACTTCTGTACCACCAAATTCAGCACATGCGCCAAGCAAGGGATGTGCGTCAAATTGGCTAGTCCCAGAGCTGCAACGAGATTTCGCCCATTATCGCACACCACCAGGCCGGGCTTGAGGCTCACCGGCAGCAACCACTCGTCGGTCTGTTGTTCTATACCCCGCCACAACTCCTGTGCGGTGTGGGGCCTGTCCCCCAAACATATGAGTTTCAGAATGGCCTGCTGACGTTTACCCCGGGCTGTGCTGAAGTTGGTGGTGAAGGTGTGTGGCTGACTGGATGAGCAGGTGGAAGAAGAGGAGGAGGAAGCCGAGAAGGAGGAGGTGGCAACAGGAGGCAAAGAATGTTGCCCTGCGATCCTTGGCGGCGGAAGGACGTGCGCCAAACAGCTCTCCGCCTGGGGCCCAGCTGCCACTACATTTACCCAGTGTGCAGTTAGGGAGATATAGCGTCCCTGGCCGTGCTTACTGGTCCACGTATCTGTGGTTAGGTGGACCTTGCCACAGATGGCGTTGCGCAGTGCACACTTGATTTTATCGGATACTTGGTTGTGCAGGGAAGGCACGGCTCTCTTGGAGAAGTAGTGGCGGCTGGGAACAACATATTGTGGGACAGCAAGCGACATGAGCTGTTTGAAGCTGTCTGTGTCCACCAGCCTAAATGACAGCATTTCATAGGCCAGTAGTTTAGAAATGCTGGCATTCAGACCAGGGATCGAGGGTGGCTAGGTGGGAATTTACGCTTTCTCTCAAATGTTTGTGAGATGGAGAGCTGAACGCTGCCGTGTGACATGGTTGAGACGCTTGGTGACGGAGGTGGTGGTGGTGGTGTTGGTGGTACATCCCCTGTTTGCTGGGCGGCAGGTGCCAACGTTCCTCCAGAGGCGGAGGAAGAGGCCGAGGCGGCAGCAGCAGAAGAGGCCGAGGCGGCAGCAGCAGAAGAGGTAGCAGGGGGAGCCTGAGTGACTTCCTTGGTTTTAAGGTGTTTACTCCACTGCAGTTCATGCTTTGCATGCAGGTGCCTGGTCATGCAGGTTGTGCTCAGGTTCAGAACGTTAATGCCTCGCTTAAGGCTCTGATGGCACAGCGTGCAAACCACTCGGGTCTTGTCGTCAGCACATTGTTTGAAGAAGTGCCATGCCAGGGAACTCCTTGAAGCTGCCTTTGGGGTGCTCGGTCCCAGATGGCGGCGGGCAGTAGCAGGCGGAGTCTCTTGGCGGCGGGTGTTCTGCTTTTGCCCACTGCTCCCTCTTCTGCTACGCTGTTGGCTCGGTCTCACCACTGCCTCTTCCTCCGAACTGTGAAAGTCAGTGGCACGACCTTTATTCCATGTGGGGTCTAGGACCTCATCGTCCCCTGCATCGTCTTCCACCCAGTCTTGATCCCTGACCTTCTGTTCAGTCTGCACACTGCAGAAAGACGCAGCAGTTGGCACCTGTGTTTCGTCATCATCAGAGACATGCTGAGGTGGTATTCCCATGTCCTCATCATCAGGAAACATAAGTGGTTGTGCGTCAGTGCATTCTATATCTTTCACCGCTGGGGAAGGGCTAGGTGGATGCCCTTGGGAAACCCTGCCAGCGGAGTCTTCAAACAGCATAAGAGACTGCTGCATAACTTGAGGCTGAGACAGTTTCCCTGGTATGCATGGGGGTGATGTGACAGACTGATGGGGTTGGTTTTCAGGCGCCATCTGTGCGCTTTCTGCAGAAGACTGGGTGGGAGATAATGTGAACGTGCTGGATCCACTGTCGGCCACCCAATTGACTAATGCCTGTACCTGCTCAGGCCTTACCATCCTTAGAACGGCATTGGGCCCCACCATATATCGCTGTAAATTCTGGCGGCTACTGGGACCTGAGGTAGTTGGTACACTAGGACGTGTGGATGTGGCAGAACGGCCACGTCCTCTCCCAGCACCAGAGGGTCCACTAACACCACCACGACCATGTCCACGTCCGCGTCCCTTACTAGATGTTTTTCTCATTGTTATGGTTCACCACAACAACAAAAATATTATTTGGCCCAATGTATTGTATTCAAATTCAGCGGGATATAAATTTGAGGCCTAGTATTTAGGCGCTGGGTGACCGGTATGGATTTACTAACAGAATTAGACTTGGAAATGCACAGTAGCGTGTGTGTGAAGTTATTCTGAATGACCCAATGTGCACCTTGAATATTATATACCCTTTTAGGGATAGATTTCAAATAGCTCTGATATAGCAGAAACCACTAAATTATGAAATTGCTAAATTGGGAATTGTATTTCAACCCAGAACAAAAAATGTGCTTTGACGGACACTAAATAACTTTCCCAGCCACAACAGGACAGCGGTAACGAGAGATTTAGCAGGATATAAATTTGAGGCCTAGTATTTAGGCGCTGGGTGACCGGTATGGGTTTAGTGACAGAATTAGACTTGGAAATACACAGTAGCGGGTGTGTGTGAAGTTATTCTGAATGACCCAATGTGCACCTTGAATATTATATACCCTTTTAGGGATAGATTTCAAATAGCTCTGATACAGCAGAAACCACTAAATTATGAAATTGCTAAATTGGGAATTGTACTTCAACCCAGAACAAAAAATGGATTTAGTGACAGAATTAGACTGGGATATGGCCAAAAAATAACCACACTATTGCTGGTTAAATGCACTTGGTGACGGGCGCAGCTTGCCCCTGATGTAGTATATGGCCAAAAAATGAACAGACTATTGCTGGTTAAATGCACTTGGTGTCACAGCTTGACCAACCACACTACTGAGGGTTAAATGCACTTGGTGACGGGCGCAGCTTGCCCCTGATGTAGTATATGGCCAAAAAAAAAAAATGCACTTGGTGTGACAGCTTCACCCTGATGTAGGCTTTAGCCAAAAAACAACCACACCATTGAGGGTTAAATGCACTTGGTCGCAGCTTGGATGCACTTGGTCGCAGCACCGCACAAGACACAAAATGGCCGCCGATCACCCCAGAAAAAAGTGACTGACAAACGGTCTGGGCAGCCTAAAAACAGTGAGTGAGCATTTGAATTTCAGCAGCTCAATGATGCACAGCTGCAGATCGATCGATTAATCAAGTGAAGTCCTTTGGAGGAGTTAATCTGCCTAATCTCGCCCTACTGTCGCATCCGCAACCTCTCCCTACGCTAATCAGAGCAGAGTGACGGGCGGCGCTATGTGACTCCAGCTTAAATAGAGGCTGGGTCACATGGTGCTCTGGCCAATCACAGCCATGCCAATAGTAGGCATGGCTGTGACGGCCTCTTGGGGCAAGTAGTATGACGCTTGTTGATTGGCTGCTTTGCAGCCTTTCAAAAAGCGCCAAGAAAGCGTCACAAAAGCGCCAAGAAAGCGACGAACACCGAACCCGAACCCGGACTTTTACGAAAATGTCCGGGTTCGGGTCCGTGTCACGGACACCCCAAAATTCGGTACGAACCCGAACTATACAGTTCGAGTTCGCTCATCCCTATTAGTGATACAGAATGTTACATGCCAGTGGCACGGCCTTTCTATTCTATCACTATGTTAGCATTCAGCATTATGGCTTCTCACAAATGTCCGATCATCTAAGTGTCCAGGCCTCATATTTCCTGCTTATGTCCAGGTTCCGGTCTCCAGGCCCCGTCTCTTTATTAGCTGTTTGCTCCGACTATTCACCATTGTATCCAGATGTTCTGTGATTAGCCCCTGATTAAGGTACATCCAACCCCTTCTCTATTGTTCACACCTAGAAGTGTAAATGGAAGGCTTTAGTTCTTCTAAGACAAGTGCACAAAATCAACTTATATCAGAATTGTAATTAATGAAATATACACTGCAAACAATGTTTCTGCTTTCCACAACTATTACCCCTATTGTCCTGCACTGAGCAAGGGACATCTTATCTCTCCCTCCATCTGACCTCCTGTTCAGATCTGTTCCTTAACATGAAACCTTCCTCTCTAGAGGGAATTGTAAGAATGATGGAGACAGAAAAACCTGGGAATATAAAATGAGCCACTGTATCACACATAATAGGATTAGATACGCAGCTCAGCAGGCAGTATCACACATGATAGGATTAGATACACAGCTCAGCAGAAAGTATCACACATAATGGGATTAGACACGCATCTTAGCAGACAGTATCACACAGGATAGGATTAGATACACAGCTTAGCAGAAATTATCACACATGACAGGATTAGATACACATCTTAGGATACACATGATAGAATTAGATACGCAGTTTAGCAGACAGTATCACACACAATAGGCTTAGATACACAACTCTGCAGACAGTATCACACATGATAGGATTAGATACACAGCTCAGCAGAAAGTATCACACATGATAGGATTAGATACACAGCTCAGCAGGCAGTATCACACATGATATGATTAGATACACAACTCAGCAGGCAGTATCACACACATGATAGACTTAGATACATGACTATGCAGACAATATCACACATGATAGGTTTAGATACACAACTCTGCAGACAGTATCACACATGCTAGGATTAGATACACAGCTCAGCAGAAAGTATCACACATGCTAGGATTAGATACACAGCTCAGCAGACAGTGTCACACGGGATAGGATTAGATACACAGCTCAGCAGAAAGTATCACACATGATAGGATTAGATACACAGCTCAGCAGGCAGTATCACACATGATATGATTAGATACACAACTCAGCAGGCAGTATCACACACATGATAGGCTTAGATACATAACACTGCAGACAGTATCACACATGCTAGGATTAGATACACAGCAGAGCAGACCGTATCACAGAAGGTAGAATTACAGAGGTACACGGCTCCGCGGACAGTATCACACATGATATGATTAGATACACAACTCAGCAGGCAGTATCACACACAATAGGCTTAGATACACGACTCTGCAGACAGTATTACATATGATAGGATTACATACACAGCTTAGCTGGCAGTAAAACACATAATATGATTATATACGCAGCTGAGCAGACAGTATCACACATGATATGATTAGATACACAACTCAGCAGGCAGTATCACACACAATAGGCTTAGATACACGACTCTGCAGACAGTATTACATATGATAGGATTACATACACAGCTTAGCTGGCAGTAAAACACATAATATGATTATCTACGCAGCTGAGCAGACAGTATCACACATGATATGATTAGATACACAGCTAAGCAGGCAGTATCACACATGATATTTGGATTCTGGATTTATTGTTCCTCTATTCTCATGTGTTTGACTTTCGCACATTTAATATTCTCAATAGATCTCACCAAATCTAGCTAGGTCTGCCGCTAAATATCTCATATTTGAGGCTAGCTTCTCTGCAGCTTAAGCAATAAGCTAAATGTGGAGCACTCACTGCCCAGTGGTTGTGATGTGTATTGCAGATTTTTAGAGTTTAGTTACAGTCTAACGATATGATGTTATTTTGCTGTCAGGAGAAAATTGACACCACTTCTAGTATGGAGATCAGGTAAGAGAGGATACATCTGTATGTGCTTCCAAAGGAGGGTTTTTTCTGAAATTTTTAGAGGGCATCCGAGACCTGAACAAGAGTCAGAGAGTCTGTCATGAGTGTTTCTTTCAATTCCCTATCATGCCAGTAACAAAGAGTATTTTTAGTGAGAATATTATAAATTTTACTATTTTTGAGGATGTTTGGTTTTTTACCAATTAGTGTAATTCTGAGGGGAATAGGGGACATAGCATTCTCTGATTGGATATCCAATCGGTCTTCGGAGGACTTCAGCCAATCAAGACACCTAGTCCCTTGTATCGATTTAGAATATGTTTTAAAATCAGGAATTCCAAGTCCCCCTTTCCTTACCAGTTGAACCAAAAATGTATATGCAAGTCTAGGTCTAAGTTTCTTCCATAAGAACGATGAAATGATCAACCTAAGCTTTTGGAAGAAGGACATGGGGACCAGAATAGGGACTACTTGCATGGTGTATAATATTTTTGGTAATATTACTGATTTTAATTAGGCTCTCCTTCCAAACCAAGAGATGTATGGGATATCCCATGAGTTTAACTTAAGCTCTATTTGTTTAGGAAGGTCTAGGTAATTTGCTTTCTATAATGAGTGGATATTAGGGGTTATATTAACACCTAGAAATTTTATAGATTGGGATGTCCAAATGAACAGGGTTGAATGTTGAAGCCTAAGAGCCATAGGCTCAGGTAAAGATATATTTAAAACCTGAAATGTATTCAGATTTATTTTGAAATAAGATAAGGTACTAAAATATTCTTAGTTTGAGATTATTGAGGGGAGGTGCACTTGATGGATTTGTAATAAAAAATAGAATGTTGTCTGCGAACGCGGCAAGAAAGTGTTGTATATTTCTCAGGGTAATCCCGGCGATTCATCCTGTCGAATAGCTTGTAAGATAGTCTCCATCACTAAGACAAAGAGAGGGGGGACAATGGGCATCCCTGGGTAGTACCGTTGCTAATACCAAAGGGGGGGGGGAGAGTTCCATTCACCCAAACGCAAGCTGTAGAAGTTTTATACATAGCCATAATGGCTGCAATGAAATGTGGTGGAATCCCAGAGCGATTTAGTGATCTGGTCAGAAAGACACAATCAACTCGATCAAAGGCCTTTTCTGCATCAGTGTTCAATAGAACCAGGGAAGTATTGGTTTTCTTTGCAAACTGAAGTAAGTGAAAAGTACGTATGGTGTTCATTTTACACTCTCTCCCCGAAATTAATCCCGCTTGTTCAGGGGAAATTAATGATAGAAAATAAGGTTTCAATCCATTGGCCAGAAGTTTAGAAAACAGGTCGTTTAGGTCGTTATATAAAAGTGAAATAGGTCTGTAACTTGTAAGTTCGGTGGGATCTTTATTTTCTTTCGGTATTATCGATATATGTGCAGTTAACATCTGTGGGGGTAAGGATGCGCCGTCCAGAGCTGCATTGCAGATGTCAAGCAAGTGAGGGAAAATAATTTGTCTAAAATAATTGTAATAAGGGATTGGCAAGCCATAAGGACCTGGAGTTCCATTGTCTCACTGCTCTTACCATAAAGAATCATTTTCTATGTTTGTGTACAAACCTTCTTTCCTCCAGGCGCAGAGGATGTCCCCTTGTCACAGTCCTGGGGATAAATAGATGATGGGATAGATCTCTGTACTGGCCCCTGATATATTTATACATAGTAATTAGATCTCCCCTCAGTCATCTTTTTTTAAAGTTAATAACCATAATTTTGATAATCTTTCAGGGTACTGTAGTTCCCTCATTCCAGATATTACTTTAGTTGCCCTCCTCTGAACCCTCTCCAGCTCTGCTATGTCTGCCTTGTTCACAGAAGCCCAGAACTGTACACAGTACTCCATGTGTGGTCTGACCAGTGATTTGTAAAGTGGTAGGATTATCTTCTCATCACAGGCATCTATGCCCCTTTTGATGCAACCCATTTTCTTATTGGCCTTGGCAGCAGCTGCCTGACACTGGTTTTTACAGCTTAGTTTTCTGTTCACTAAAATTCCATGTCAGTGTTACCCAGTGTTTTAATATTTAGTATGTATGGGTGACTTGCATTATTCCTACCCATGTGCATAACTTTACATTTGTCAGTGTTAAACTTCATCTGCCAATTCTCTGCCCAAGCCCCCAATCTATCCAGATCCCTCTGTAGTAGTATACTATCCACTTCTGTGTCAAATACTTTACACAGTTTAGTGTCATCTGCTAGAAATTTTATTTTACTGTGCAAGCCTTCAACAAGATTATTAATAAATATATTGAAGAGGATAGGGCCCAGTACTGACTCCTGAGGTTCCCCACTAGCAACAGTGACCCAATCTGAGTGTGTACTGTTAAGAACCATCCTCTGTTTTATATCACTCAGCCAGTTACTTACCCACATACAGACATTTTATCCCAGTCTGAGCACTCTTATTTTATATACTAACCTTTTATGTGGTACAGTGTCAATGCTTTGGAGAAGTCCAGATATACGACATCCATTGATTCGCTGCTGTCAAGTCTAGAACTTACCTTCTCATAGAAACTGATTAAATTAGTTTGACATGACCGATCCCTCATGAAGCCATGCTGATATGGCGTTATTTGCTTATTTCCGTTGAGCTGCTCTAAGGTACTCCAAGATAGCATCTCTTAGAAAACCTTCAAACAGTTTACCCACAACGGATGTTAAACTTACCGGCCTATAGTTTCCAGGCTCTGTTTTTGAAACCTTTTTGAATATTGGCACCACATTTGCTATGTGCCAATCCTGTGGAACACTCCCTGTCAGTATAGAGTCCTTAAATATCAGAAATAAGGGTCTGGCTATGACTTTACTTAATTCCCTTAGGATATGGGGGTGTATGCATCTGTTTCTGGCGATTTTGTCTATTTTTATCTTTTTAAGACGCAACTGTACTTTTCCCTGGGTCAGACAGGGCACTTTTAATGGGGAATTTACTTTTACATTCTGCATTTCATCTGACTGTTTATTTTCTTCAGTAAATACAGTAGAGAAAAAAATATTTAATAGCTTTGCTTTCTCCTCATCCCTTTCTGCAACTCCCCCCTCATCACTCTGTAAAGGGCCGACACCTTCAGATTTATACTTTTTACCATTTATATAATTGAAGAACATTTTAGGGTTGGTGTTGCTCTCTTTGGCAATTAATCTCTCGGTCTCTAGTTTGGCCGCTTTTATTAGTTTTTTTACATATTCTATTTTTTTCTTTTTATCATTTATTGCTTTCTTTACAGTTCTATTTATACACATTGGTTAAATGTGGATAAAAAAACAAACAAAACACCATTCTATTTTGTGATAAAACATTGTGAAGGATCTCACTATGAAAAAAGAATAATCAACACCTAACATACAATAAAATAATTATTTTTGTCTTTAGCATTAAAAATTTAAGTTGTGAAAGCTCATTAATATTTGAGAATCATAACATAAACAACATGTTTTCATTTAGAACAAAATCCTTTCTAAAGGCTTATACATGCACTAAAATTCCCCTTTCCAAGTTTCTGGTTCTCTGAACCTGTTAAAGGGGTTATGCCACGAAAAGTGTCCCTATCCAATAAATAGGGGAATTCAAATCCAGCGCCCTGCAAGCTGTTCCACATGCCTTACCGATAAAATCTGACCGCTTAGGAAGGTCCATAGAGCCCGAAACATCCGGTCATTTTTCTTTATTTGATTTTGATGTGAAAATTGGGCAACTGGATTATGAAACTGATGTATGAATAAAAAAAATCCTTTCTTAAATGTAAAACTGAATGATCTGAGTGCCTCAACCTCTACTACTTATAGCAATATACATGAAATAAAAAAAAGGTGACCTCTCTTGTGCCACCTTCTCCTGCATTCAGTGATGGACTAACATGCTCAGCAGTCAGTAGCTTCCTTGCCTCATACCTTTCATTTATTCATCCCTACATCTAAATTCATAGAAGTATATAGCTATGTCGCTCCATTGACCGTGGGGGCATGACATAGTTGATGCATCTCTGGGGCTAACTATGCTGGGAAAGATGCGGTTAACAATAGCTAATTGCATTGCATCCTGGGATTTTCAAGTGATTGATGAGCTGCTACCCACCCACATAATAGGAAAAAAGTTCTCTAAATGTGGGAGTAAAAAATTTATTTTTCATCCATAGGTGGACATACACTTTTGTTTAATGTCAGCCATATCCTCTGATTTTTCCTAGACCAACACATTGACCCTTCCCAAAAGCAGACTTTGGGGAAAAGAAGGGTGGAGTATATTGTATTCACATCTTGATTCTTTTGTTTTCATTAGATATAGGCAATTGCCAAAGGTGTCTAATAGTGACTAAATCTCTCTCCTATTCCGAACACTTGCACTGTGAATTGGGTGAGGATAAATATTTTTATTGGGTTTAGTCTTCCTAAATCCCTTATATTCATAATTTCCAAAACTCACTAAGTAAATTTTTCGGTTGCTTCCTTTTTCCATTTTGTTTGATCCTAATGACTTCATTTTCCTGCATCTATTCACTGGGTTCTCTGGTTCCCAAAAGCTTTGTACTTGAGACTTTTGTATCATATGTAATCCCTGCAATACCTTTTAAGCCACCTCCATATAACTTTCAGTGGAGCAGGTATAATAACTTGGGCACCAACACAAATCCATTATCAATATTTGCACAAGCAGTAATATTCATAACTAGTGTTACATACAGTAAGTAATAGTGTCAATATAATTTATCACAGTTCACATGGTCATCATTACTTCAATTTTTCACAAGGACAATGCCAGGTATGATTGATCTGTTACGTTCCATTTTGCAGAGGATCATAAGGTATCTTATTGAACTGAATTGGCGTGTTATAGGTCATCATATTTTACTAACGGGGAGTTTAGAAAGCCCAATAATCGGGCAGATTATGGGGGCCGATTGTTCTTGTGAACACTTGTTCCCAACATTCTGCACTTCTAAAGGTGCAGCTGGTCACTCGATGAACTAGTGAAACACCGCCAGGTAAATGATCGTTTCTGGGCAGCAGATTGTGCTGCCCAGAAACAATATAGCTGTATGAGTATGAGCGATACTCATATGTGAAGATGATTGCTGCTTCACCCCCTCTGAATAAGCATCCAGTTGTCAGGACGGAACACTTCCTTCCTGATTATTGGCTGCTCCTCCTGTGAGCCCACCATAAGTCTTCTTCACAAGATTGTCCTGAATGAGTAGTACAGTGGCTCAGTTGTTAACACTGTTACCTTGTAGTGTTGGTAACCCATGTCAAAATCTGACTATGGGCAACATATTGATGGAGCTTGTATGTTCGTAACAAAGGAGAGAAAATCTTGAAAAAGCGCAACAAGAGCGAAACGGCTGTTGCCTTCTAGCTGTGTTTTGCCCGCATGACGCTGACCTTTTTATGTGAATAAAGCTGCAAAGAGTATTTTTGGTGAGTGCCACATTCTTTTTTATTTTCTCTCCTTTGTTGCAAATACTACTTGTTTTTATTATGCTGAGCACCACCACTACTCACATTCAATCAGTACAGCACACAAATTCTTATCAGAGCACAGAAAACTAGACAACAAATTACTTTTTTTTTTTTTTTTAAAGGCGAAACACAAAGACACTAATCACTATCACAGTACAGTAATTCCAATCACACTACCTAACACCCTGCACTTGAACCTATCAGCTACACTATATCACTATCTAACCTACACTATCTCCCACTAACTATCTGTATTATATACAGTACGGACCAAAAGTTTGGACACACCTTCTCATTCAAAGAGTTTTCTTTATTTTCATGACTATGAAAATTGTAGATTCACACTGAAGGCATCAAAACTATAAATTAACACATGTGGAACTATATACATAACAAAAAATTGTGAAACAACTGAAAATATGTCATATTCTAGGTTCTTCAAAGTAGCCACCTTTTGCTTTGATTACTGCTTTGCACACTCTTGGCATTCTCTTAATGAGCTTCAAGAGGTAGTCACCTGAAATAGTCTTCCAACTATTCATAGTTTTGATGCCTTCAGTGTGAATCTACAATTTTCATAGTCATGAAAATAAAGAAAACTCTTTGAATGAGAAGGTGTGCCCAAACTTTTGGTCTGTACTGTATATGAGCTAACTAACTATCTAATGTATTTGAATAAGGATCCAGATGAATCAGCAAAGCACAGAGCACAGCAATGACACTGCTCTCTCTCTCACAACTGCAAAAAACAGCAGAAAATGGCTGCTGAGGAGTTTCTTATATAGTAAATGGGTAGGCAACTTACCTATTGGTTGCTAGGGATGTTGCTAAGCTCTGACAAAGATATTGCAGCCTTCTCATTCGCCCACAAGCAAGAAGGTAGATTACTGATGAAAAAATAATCTAGAATATTTGTGATTACGAATATATAGCACTCTTTTCTACATCTTTGCAAATTCTCGAAGTGCCGATATTCGTGATAAAAATTAGTGATTAGAATATTCTAAATCAACACTAATTGTCATATCTAGAGATGAGTGAACCGAATCCCATGAAGTGGAAATCCATCCGAATTTCAGGATAAATTCGATTTGCCTCAAAGCCAAATTTCCTCGTGCTTTGTATTAGCAAATAGATTTAACCTTAAATAGTGTAAAACACAAAAAAATTCTAATTTACCGCCTCCATTTGCTCACGACGGGTCGACAGCCGCCATCTTGATTGAAGATATCGGCCGAAATCCCACGCGTGGTGACGTATGACGTCACCACGCCGGCTGGCATGATGATGTCATCTTGCGACACGCAAGATTTAGTGTTGATCACAAATATTTGAATTGCAAATTTTTATCGTGAATATCGGCACTTCACGAATTCGCTAATATTTAGAATATAGTGATATATATTTGTCATTTTGAGTATTCAAGATTTTTTTTTTATTAGTACACATGATCCCTCCCTGCTCTAGCTTGTGGGCCAATGAGAATTTTCGTAATTCAAATTTTCGCAATGAGAATTTTCGTAATGCAAATTTTCGTAATGAAAATCAATGAGTGAAAACTTAGATCCGATGGTATATTCTAACCCTCAGGCATTCCTATGGTGACGGGGACGCTTGTCGGGGAGGAGTATGCCAAAGTGGAACAACTGTACAGATTAAAAAAACAAGAGGAATATTCTAAAAAAGAAATATATTTGTTTCTTAGAATATTCGTAATATTCAAAAACAAGAATATATAGCAATATAGCGAATATTCATAAAAAAACTAATATAGAGCAATTTAGCTAATATAGTGCTATAATCTTCTTTGTTTAATAGTTGTAATTTTTTTCTCATCTGAAGTTCAGATTGGAAAAAATTTACAACTATAAAAAATATTACGGATATTCAAAAAAAACCTGATATATAGCACTATATCGAATATATTCATTTTTTAGAATATTCGTCTTTTTTTCCATCTGAAGTCATAATTCCTCCCTGCTTAAGTAACTTAAGTATAGTGCTATATATTTGTTTTTTGGAATATTCATAATATTCTAAAACAAAAAAACTAATGTAGAACAATTTAGCTAATATAGTGCTATAATCTTTTTTTATAGTTGTAATTTTTTTCCAATCTGAACTTCAGATAAGAAAAAAAAATTACAACTATTAGACAAAGAAGATTATAGCACTAAATTAGCTAAATTTCTCTATATTATATTTTTTTTAATATTTGCTATATTGCTCTATATTCTTGTTTTTGAATATTACAAATATTCTAAAAAACAAATATATTAGTTTTCTACAATATTCATTATTTTTTTTTATCTGTACAGTTGTTCCACTTTCGCATACTCCTCCCTGACAAGTGTCCCCATCACCATGGGAATGCCTGGTGGTTATAATATACCATCGGATCTGAGTTTTCACAATCTCGTTGATTCGCATTACGAAAATTAGCATAACAAAAATTCTCATTACAAAATTTTGCATTACGAAAATTCGCAATCAACACTACTTCTAACGAATATTCGAATTTGTGAATATTCAATATGTCAAACCACCCTTACTAATCCTTACAGTTGTGTTCAAAATTATAGCAGTGTGTTTAAAAAAGTGAATAAAGCTCAAAATCCTTCTAATAGCTTTTATTTCCATACACACAAATGCATTGGGAACACTACACATTCTATTCCAAATCAAAACATGAAGAAAAATATATAAATTTGTGTTGTTCCTCTAAATAAATTGAATAAAAGTGAATATTAGACCGTTAAATAAAATAGCAGTGTTTGTATTCTTCTTTACAAACTCAAACATTCACTGTATAAACTGAAAAATGTTTAAAGATTTTGCTTTCCTTTGAATCACTTAACCAATATTTAGTTTTATAACCGCTGTTTCTGAGAACTGCTATACATTTGTGTGCATGGAGTCAACCAACTTCTGGCAGCTGTGAACAGGTATTCCAGCCCAGGATGATTGGACAAAATTCAACAATTCTTCTCTATTTCTTGGTTTTGCCTCAGAAACTGCATTTTTGATGTCCCCCCACAAATTTTCTATTGGATTAAGATCCAGGGATTGGGCTGGCCACTCCATAACGTCAATCTTGTTGGTTTGGAACCAAGATGTTGCACGTTTCCTGGTGTGTTTGGGGTCGTTGTCTTGTTGGAACACCCATTTCAAGGGCATTTCCTCTTCAGCATAAGGTAGCATGACCTCTTCAAGTATTCTGATGTATTCAAACTGATCCATGATCGTTGGTATGCGATAAATAGGCCCAACACCGTAGTATGAGAAACATCCCCATATCATGATGCCACCATGCTTCACTGTCTTCACAGTGTACTGTGGCTTGAATTCAGTGTTTGGGGGGGTCGTCTGACAAACTGTTCTTTTTGGGTCTAGTGGTCGGAGACAATCTTACTTTCATTAGTCCACAAAATGTCTCTTTAGGCCAGTCAATGTGCTCTTTGGCAAATTGTAACCTCTTCAGCACATGTCTTTTTTTCAACAGTAGGACTTTGCGGGGGCCTCTTGCAGATAGCTCGGCTTCACATAGGCGTCTTCTAATTGTAACAGTACTCACAGGTAACTTTAGACCTTCTTTGATCTTCATAGAGCTGATTGTTGGCTATTGCCATTTTGGCTATTCTTCTATCCATTCAAATGATAGTTTTTCGCTTTCTTCCACGTCTTTCAGGTTTTGGTTGCCACTTTAAAGCATTTGCGATCATTTTAGCTGAGCAACCTATAATTTTCTGCACTTCTTTATATGTTTTCCCCTCTCTAATCAACTTGTTATTCAAGGTACGCTGTTCTTCTGAACAATGTCTGGAATGACCCATATTCATCAGAATTTCAGAGAGAAATGCACTGTAACCAGCATGTAGAACATTTGCTGCCCTCCTTTCTTAAATAAGGGCAATAATTGACACCTGTTTTTCAAAGAATGAATTACCTCACTCATTGAACTCCACACTGCTATTATTTTAAACATGCCCCTTTCAATAAGTGATTGAATTACAGAGAATCAGCAGCATGCATGTCATGACTGTTGGATTTATATTACTCTACTACACCTGATAGTAAATTATTTGCCATGTAGAAATATTATTTCAACCAAAAACAGTGATTGATCAGGTTAGTGATGTCTGACTACAATTATTTTGAACACAACTGTATTGCTAGGTCTCTCAGCTCACTTATCCTGCCTACATTACATGTAGAGTTCTTGTACTTATCATAAGCTGCATGATATATCTAAGGCTACTTTCACACTAGCATTTTAGTTTTCCATTGAGATCCATCATAGGGGCTTAATACCGGAAAAAAAAAAACACTTCAGTTTTGTCCCCATTCATTGTCAATGGGGACAAAACTGAACTGAACAGAACGGAATGCTCCAAAATGCATTCCGTTTCATTTAGTTGCGTTCCCATACCAGAGTGCAAACCGCAACATGTTGTACTTTACTTTCCGTCCTGGGATGCGGAGCAAGACGGATCCGGCAAGACCCTCAATGCAAGTCAATGGGGACGGATCCGTTTTCTCTGCCACAATAGAAAACGGATCCGTCCCGCTTTGAATTTAAATGGAGTTTATGACGTATCTTTCTTGGCAATGTTAAAGATAATACAACCGGATCCATTCATAATGGATGTAGATGGTTGTATTATCAGTAACGGAAGCGTTTCTGTTGAACCCTGCCGGATCCATTAAAAACGCTAGTGTGAAAGTAGCCTAACTGTGCTTATCTCCTGTTTTAAAAAAAAGTTTTAGAATCTCAAAATCCAACTTTTCAACCTTGTGTCCTCCAACACCAGAGTCCAGAAGACACAAGGGCTACTCTGATACTTCTTAAAGGGGGTTTCCAGGAATAACTAACTTTTAACAGACACCCACAGTCTCTGCTTTTGATAGATTCATACTTACCAGTCTTGCGTCACTCTGGTTCTGTATCCTGGCTCCAGTATGTCCATCTTCCTTTCCCTGACTTGTTTAATTCCTCTTGGGCATGGTCACTTGCTCTTCTAGAGCAAATGACTGGCTTCAATGGCACCGTGTCCACAAGATACACATCACCGCTAAACCCAAAGATTAGCTGCAGTGGAGCAAGTGGGTAACCATGCCCGGGATGAGCTAAGCAAGCACTGGACAGGAAGATAAACACACAGGAGCCAAAGCACAGGACCAGAGCTGCAGGGAGCAGGAATTAATTTTTCAAAATACCGGAGGCTGGAAACAATGATTTAGGTGACCGCACCAGTAATGCATTCAAATGCTAATCGAACTATTTATTGGCAGCACCCTTACATAGGACAACTATTGGGGAGCAGTACTCCAAGGAGCTACCCTTCCTGATAATTACCCTGATCACTGGCCCGTGTAAGGGGGACTTTAGACTTGGTTGACATACAGTATGTCTTTTTTAAACTGGACTTATTAAGTAACTATCATCAGGATCTGTTGACAAAGAATTATCTAATGTGCATTGCCAAAGTGTTATTATATTGGAATTGCTACTAGTGATGAGCGGCAGGGGAAATATTCAAATTTGCGATATTTAGCTAATATTTTGTAGAATATTCATCATATATTATTTTCTTGATTGCAAAAATCAGCAATGTAATATTCGCATAATGTGTGTGCAATACAGGCGTGGGTCACTTTTGCTACATTTTCCAAGCTGCTAGAAGTTTCCTGAGACTGGAGAAAATAGTTGGCACTAATGATGCAAATATTTTGGCGCATTACGTAAAACTTCACATTTCAGCAGGTCTGACTGCATATTATTGATTGGTGCACTAAGTATTGTTGTGAACTTGTGACATCACAGCACTATGTCTGTAGCATGTATGTATGGACAGCAGAACCGCTACAGCTACACTATATCACTATCTAACCTACACTGACTATCTCCCACTAACTATCTGTATTATATATATAAGCTAACTATCTAATGTAATGACACAGCAAAGGACAGAGCACAGCAATGACACTGATGTATCTCTCAGAACTGCAAAAAAACTGTAGAAAATGGCTGCTGGAGAGGTTCTTATATAGTTAGGGGTAGGCAACTTTCCTATTTGTTGCTAGTGATGTTGCTAAGCTCGGACAAAGACATTGCAGCCGTCTCATTGGCCCACAAGCAAGAAGCAGGGAGGGATCATGGGTTAAGATTTTTTTTTTTAAATCGAGAATATTCAAAATTATTCTAAATATTCTCAAATTCTCAAAGTTCCGATATTCGCAAATAATATTCGAGATTCGAATATTCACGCCCAACACTAATCGCTACTAGAACTGGGCCTTCCAACAAATGTTTAATCAGCTTTGACCCACGTGCACATTCTTTGAGGTTGCTTGACTTGTGAATGATTTCAAATGAACAAAATTTACTGAAGCCCATACTTCTAGTGCAGGGTCAAAATTCTCAATATCCTACATTATTTCCAGTCAATGAGATGAATAGAAATATTTGAAGAAAAACAAAATATTTTCTTAGACGGTTCACAGTTTCTAATTTATTCGAAATGTTTGAGAACACAACTACACATTAAAATTATTTTCATAAGCATGCATTCAGTGTAATGTACGGTATGTAGCACAGTAACGTGATTTATGCAATGCATCAAAGTACCCTACATATGAATATCAGGAAATGGTATTTTGAAGTTCAAAGTGTTAGAAAAAATGCATAATGTAGCAACGGACTGAAAAAATGTAAAGAGAATTAGCCATGCAATTTTATTAGATGAATCTAACAGCAATGAAGTCCATGACACTTTTTCTTTCCATTTTTTTCTAGTAAATGCTTTGCATTTTCTAATTTTCAGTTTGATATCTTCTATTCAGGAGCAAAACCATATGTCATGTAACTGCTCTTGATCTTTTGCTTGCTTGCCATACTCATGACATGTCTTATTTCTGTTATGCCTTTATATTCCTATGGTTTTAAATTTAAAAAATTTTATGGATGAATACATAGCTTGTGAATACCAAGTGATTGCTGCAACCGATGGGTGACTATAATGGCAGAAGTGGGGCATTTGATTGCCAAAAGCCACTGATGTCTGCATTAGTCAAGTACTGGTCGCTTGCAAACACAAACCAGGAGGACTACTAGAGCACCTGCTATGGATCAATTAATTTAATCTTTATTTTTTATGACATGTTGGATAACCTCTGTAAGGACAAAAATTACTTGATTTATTTGAACGAGTGCACCAACTATGTGGACTCAAAAATTTTTTTGTTATTTAAAATAGCACAATCTTTATGATCTTGGAAACTCTCCTTAAGGACCCATGACATACCGGTATGTCATCTATAGTTCCGATCACCGCCACCCAGCGGGCACCACGGCTGAATGCGCGGAGGGGTTCCGTGACCCCCCGTGTCGGCCGCAAACCGCAGGGGACCCGATGGTATAGAAGGCAGCGCGATGCCTTCCTGAGGCATCTGTGCTGCCTTCCGGTGAAGAGCCTGTGAGATCCAGCCCCCCGCCTCCCCAGGGACAGGAAACAACGTGGAGATCTTTGAATACTCCCCTCCCCTTACCTGCTCCAGTAAATAACTGAGAAACTCTGGAATGGATGCAACAATATTAATCTTTATGTCTTATTGAAATTAGACAAGGATACTTTCCAAGAAATGACAAAAAAAAAATTTTTTTTTAAACAAAAGGTTGAATAATTACTGGGTGGGAAATTCCCCGTGCCGCTGTGGGGACTAGAGGAAAAACCAATTAGCGATAAGTAATTGAAATCTTTCCAAATGTCCCCCCAGCGGCACGACAGGAGGAATAACAGAGGAATCCTTTATCAGGGGGGACAACCGCAGATAATACCCTGCGAGCAAATGTTCTACCTGTTCTTTAACACGTCTAACTGGTAATGTCTAAAGAAAGTGGAAGGTGGCTGCCTGGCAAATCTGTTCTAAAGGAACCTCCACTGATTCAGCCCAAGAGGCTGCTACAGATCGGGTTGAGTGGGCCTTCAGGGCTGCCGGAGGAGGAACCTCCTTTAAGTCATAACAAGTCAAGATTCCAGATCTGATCCAGATGTTTTGCTTGCCATGTTCCCCTTATTTGGACCTGCAAATTGAATAAACAGTCTATCAGTTTTTCTGAGATCTTCCGTAGACTTTAGGTAGGCAAGTACTGCTCTTCTTACTTCCAGGTTATGGAACCGTCTTTGCTCCTGACTGCCTGATGGGGATCCAAAGGAAGCGAGGGACACTTCCTGTAGACAGTGGAACTTAGAGACCATCTTAGGCAAAAAAGAGGGAAAATGTCTCAGTACTATCCTATAATCCTTGATGGACAGGTAGGGGGGTCTGCACGAGAAGGCCTGGATTTCCCCCACCCTTCTAGCCGTGGTGATAGCTACTAAGAAAACTGTTTTAAAGGTAAGTAATTTCAGAGATATTTCAGATAAGGGTTCAAAAGGACTGTCTGATAAGGCAGCCAACACTAAATTCAAGTCCCAAGGGGGGACAGTGGACCTCACTATTGGTTGTTTTCTTTGAGCTCCTCTCACAAGTCTCTTAACAAGGTCTACCTCTGCTAATTTTATATCAAGTAAGGCACTCAAAGCTGATATGTGGACTTTTATAGTGCTGACTCTTAGAATCTTAATGATTACAAGGGGACCTCATGTATCCCCACCTGTACATTTTCTGAAAGACTGCCAGATTCTGTCATAAATATTAGATGTCACCTTCTTGCGGCTATAAAGAATTGTGGAAATTACCGCGTCCGAGAGGCCCTTTCCCTTTAATATCTCCCACTCAGTCTCCATGCTTCTAACTGAAGTTGTGTTGTCCTGGGATGCCATACTGGGCCTTGATGAAGGAGATCCGGGATGTCTGGTAGTAGCCACACGTCTCCTGCTGACATCCTCACTAGGAGAGGGAACCACGATCTCTTGGGCCAGGAAGGTGCAATCAGGATCAGCCTGTGGTTCTCCTGTAGCACGTTTTGCAGCACTCTGGGGATTAATGCAAAGGGAGGGAAGGCATACAAGTTTACTTTTGGCCACGGGTGGGAGAGAGAGTCCACTATGAGTGGGTGATCTGTATAAGCTAGAGAGCCAAACTTCTCTATTTGTCTGTTTTGACGCATGGCAAACAGATTTACTTCTGGAAGGAACCACCTTTGTGCTATCTGATGGAATATTCTTGGGTTTAAGGAGCATTCCCCTTCCTTTAAGACATCCCTGCTGAGAAAGTCCGCGACTGTGTTGTCTTCTCCCCTTATGTGAACTGCTGATATTGACAGTATGCTCCTTTCTGCCCACAGGAAAATTTCTCTTGTGACCTTCGCTAAGGATGGGCTTCTTGTGCCTCCCTGCCTGTTCAGATAGGCCACAGCTGTGGTGTTGTCTGAGAATATTCTCACTTCTTTTCCGCAGATTTCTGAGTGAAGGTCCTTCAAGGCTTCCCAGACTGCGGTTAACACCTTCAGGTTGGAAGAGGCTAGGTTTAGATGTCCTTGCCAGCCACCCTGTACTATGGATCTGTCTGTAAAGGCTCCCCAGCCGTTTTTGCTGGCATCTGTAGTAATAGTGACTACATTTGTTTGTTGCCACGGGAAGCCTGCTGTCACGAGGGTGTCAAGAGCCACGTCTGACTCCGTTATACCCGGGGTCAGGAAGTCGCAGCGGGTGGCTACGCGCTCTATGTCTAAAGATCACGTTGTTTCTTAGTGATTGTTTTCTGTGTTTGCCTTGCTATCCTTTTTGTCTCACTCAGGGATCCGTAGCTTCTCCTCCTCAGCTGTTTCTTGTCTGCCACTCCCAACCTCCTTATATTCTCCTCTCACACTTCTCTAGTTGCCAGTTATAGAGCTTCCTGCCTGGACTTCTATACTGACCCACTGGAGCTGTGAATCCTGGTTGTTGTTCCAGAGTGCTACCCTCCGGATCCCTGTTGGGATTTTTTGTTGTCTCCTGTTGTCGCCCACCTGAGATTATATGTTGAGTCTGTATTGTCTGTCCTCCCCTTGGTGTTTTCCTTTAGAGCTAGTGGTGCGGACTAGTGTTCCCACTGCCCTGTTCACTATCTAGGGCTCATCTTAGGGAAAGCCAGGGTTTTAGGCACGTGATCGGCGTACGGGTGAGGAACCCGTCTAGGGACGTCAGGGCAGCCAGGTGCCAGCCGCAAGGTGAGTCAGGGGTCACCACCTTCCCTCTCCCTTGGGCAGGGCCTTCCTCTTTCCCTCCCTCTGTGTCACGTATGTGATAGTCACGCCGATCGTGATATTATAACTGACCCTTATTTTTTTGGGGAAAAAAAATAAAAATAAATTTTCTCTCTACTTAGAATCCAATATGGATCCTATTGCTGCTTTGGCAAAACAGCTTCAAGGCCTGTATTTGGAGGTGGCAGGATTGAAGGCGTCTGTCCTCCAACAACAGCAGCAAATGCAGCAGACCGCAAGCCCAGAGGTTGCTATGGGTAACCAGGTTGTTACAGAACCCAAGGTTGTTCTTCCTGACAGATTTTCTGGGGGAAGGGACAAATTTGTGACGTTCCTTGAGGCCTGCAAATTATATTTTAAGCTGCGCCCTTACTCCTCAGGTAATGAAGAACAGCGGGTGGGGATTGTTATTTCCCTGCTTCAGGGGGACCCGCAATCCTGGGCGTTCTCGTTACCCCCTGGTTCCCAGGCTCTCCGGTCAGTGGAGGGATTTTTTGGGGCTTTGGGTCTCATATATGATGACCCTGACCAAGTCACCCTGGCTGAGTCGAAGTTACGGAGACTCCTACAGGGAGATCGGCCAGCAGAGGAATATTGCTCAGAGTTCCGTAGGTGGGCTACGGATACTCAGTGGAACGACCCGGCTCTCAGGAGTCAGTTCTGCTCTGGGTTATCTGAAAGGGTTAAGGATGCGCTGGCGCTGTATGAGACCCCCCTTTCCCATGATGCTGTTATGTCCCTCTCTATCAGAATAGATAGAAATCTTAGGGAGAGATCGAAAATTCCTGAGCAATTGGTAACCTCTCCCAAGCAGCAGTTAGTCTGTACTGACTTAGATGAGCCTATGCAGCTTGGAGGAACTTCTCGTCAGGTCCGTCCTCCTGAGGTTCGCCGTAGGTGGGGGGCTTGTTTTTTCTGTGGGGGGAGGGGTCATTTCATTAATGTCTGTCCCTCCTTTCTCAAAAAACAAAAGACCGTCGGAAAACTACTAACCCCAGGCTGTGCGGAGGATGTCAGCCGGGGGGTATATGTTTCCTCCATACGAACATCTCAATTTATGTTGCCAGCGGTTATTGTTTTTGGTGTTAAGACGGAGTCTATTTCTTTTTTTCTAAACAGTGGAGCAGGGGTGAATTTGATAGATGCCCATTTTGCCCGCACTATGGGTTTGTCTCTCTGTACGCTGCAGAGACTTATTCCCATATTCGCTATTGATTCTGCTCCTCTGTCTCAGAGAAACCTCACTCACATTGTCCATAACTTACACCTTCGGGTAGGGGACCACCATAATGAGTGTCTTTCATGTTACGTTCTGGAGGGCCTTCCCTCTCCTGTGGTATTGGGTCTTCCCTGGTTGGTAGCGCACAATCCAGTGGTGGATTGGCAGGCCAGGGAGATATTGGAGTGGAGTGAGCATTGCAGAGAGAATTGCTTAAATAACAATTGCTTAATCACCTCCATAGTTTCCCTACCTACATTTATTTCGGACTTTGAGGACGTTTTTTCTGAAAAGGGTTGTCAGAAGCTACCACCTCATCGTCCTTATGATTGCCTGGTTAACCTGATTCCCGGTGCAAAATTATCCAAGTCCAGGTTGTATAATCTTTCGGGTAGCGAGAGACAAGCCATGAAAGATTATATCTCCGAGAGTCTGGCTAAGGAACACATCAGACCCTCTTCTTCACCTGTGGAGAAAGAAAGATGGGGGCCTGCGTCCTTGCCTAGATATCCGTGAGCTAAACCGGATAACCATCCGAGACCCATACCCTCTTCCTCTCATTCCTGACCTTTTTAATCAGATTGCGGGTGCTAGGTGGTTCTCCAAACTTGATCTTAGGGGGGCCTACAATCTGATTCGTATCAAGGAAGGGGATGAGTGGAAGACAGCTTTTAACACCCCTGAGGGGCATTATGAAAATTTAGTCATGCCTTTCGGTCTGACCAATGCCCCTGCTGTCTTCCAACATTTCGTTAATGATATTTTTAGTCATCTCATCGGCAGGTTTGTAGTCATATACCTAGATGATATCTTAATTTATTCGGCTGATCTGAAAACACATGAAGTACATGTCAGGCAAGTACTGCAGGTCCTACGGACGAATAAATTATATGCGAAAATTGAAAAATGCGTCTTCGCCGTTCAGGAAATACAGTTCCTGGGATATCTATTATCTGCTTCAGGTTTTCGTATGGATCCTAGGAAGGTCCAGGCAATTTTAGATTGGGATCTTCCTGAGAACCTTAAAGCTCTACAACGGTTTTTGGGTTTCGCAAATTTCTATAGAAAGTTCATTAAAAATTATTCAGTGATCGTTAAACCCCTTACTGACATGACTAGGAAGGGGACTGATTTTTCTAAATGGTCGGACGCCGCTAAAATTGCATTTTCCTCTCTAAAAGAGAGGTTTACCTCGGCACCTGTTCTAATTCAACCTGATGTCTCCCAGCCTTTTATTGTTGAAGTAGATGCGTCAGAGGTGGGAGTGGGGGCTGTATTGTCTCAGGGTCCGTCTCCTGGCAAATGGCGTCCTTGCGCTTTCTTTTCCAAAAAGTTATCTACAGCAGAAAAGAACTATGATATTGGAAATAGGGAACTGTTGGCGATTAAACTGGCGTTTGAAGAGTGGTGTCACTTCTTAGAGGGAGCAATCCACCCCGTCACGGTGATTACGGATCACAAAAACCTTCTGTACCTAGAATCGGCTAAGTGTCTCACCCCTAGACAAGCTAGGTGGTCGCTATTCTTTACCAGATTTAACTTTGTAATCACCTATCGTCCTGGGGCAAAAAATACCAAGGCAAACGCATTATCTCGTAGTTTCCCTGGAGGGGGTAATGTTAGTGATCCGGTACCTATTTTACAAAGAGGAGTGGTTGTCTCTGCTGTACACTCTGTTCTAGAGGGAAAGGTGTTAGAGGCCCAGGGGGACGCCCCGGCCTCTTGCCCCTCAGAGAAATTGTTTGTACCGTTAAACCTGCGTCTTGAATTATTAAAGGAACATCACAATTCGGCACTTGCTGGGCACCCGGGTAGTAAAGCAACCTTGGAGCTATTGTCTCGTTGTTTTTGGTGGCCACGGTTGCGTCAGGATGTAATGGATTTCGTGTCTACTTGTTCTACTTGTGCACGCGCGAAAGTCTCTCATACACGTCCAGCAGGGTCTTTATTGCCACTTTTCATCCCCAATAGGCCATGGACACATCTGTCAATGGATTTCATCACTGACTTACCGTTGTCTGCGGGTAAAACAGTTATCTTGGTAGTAGTAGACAGGTTTAGCAAAATGGTACACTTTATTGCGCTACCCGCACTTCCTAATGCTAAGACTCTTGCTCAGGTGTTTATCAGTGAAATCGTGAAGCTTTACGGGGTCCCTTCCGATGTGGTTTCAGATCGGGGAACCCAGTTTATTTCTAAGTTTTGGAAAGCTTTTTGTTCCCGTTTGGGGGTACACTTGTCCTTTTCCTCAGCTTTCCATCCTCAGTCGAATGGACAGACTGAGCGTACCAACCAAAACCTAGAAACATATTTAAGGTGTTTTGTGTCTGAAAACCAAGAGGTGTGGTCATCATATTTACCGTTAGCCGAGTTTGCCATAAGTTTGCCGAAGAGGAACGGTTTTCTTCATCTCTTTCACCGGTATGGCAGAAGGTGCAAGCTAACTTGAAAAATATGAGTGGTAAATATAAATGCATGGCCGATAGGAAACGGTCGCCAGGTCCGGACCTAGGAGTGAATGACTATGTGTGGTTGTCTACTAGGAATATTAAGTTGAAGGTTCCCTCTTGGAAACTGGGCCCTAGGTTCATTGGTCCTTATAAAATAGTAGCCGTCATTAACCCTGTGGCTTTTCGCCTGGAGCTACCTCAGACTTTTAAGATCCATAACGTCTTCCATAAGTCGTTACTCAAGAAGTATGTTCCACCTCTAGAACCATCACCGCTGCCACCCCCTCCTGTTATTGTGGATGGTAATCTGGAGTTTCAAATATCCAGAATTGTTGATTCTCGTCGGGTCCGCCGTTCTCTTCAGTATCTGGTGCATTGGAGGGGTTACGGTCCTGAGGAAAGAATGTGGGTTCCAGCGTCAGAGGTAAACGCCAACAGGTTAATTCAGGCTTTCCATGCCTCTCATCCTGAGAGACCTGGTCCTGAGTGTCCGGAGGCCCCTCGTGAAAGGGGGGGTACTGTCACGAGGGTGTCAAGAGCCACGTCTGACTCCGTTATACCCGGGGTCAGGAAGTCGCAGCGGGTGGCTGCGCGCTCTATGTCTAAAGATCACGTTGTTTCTTAGTGATTGTTTTCTGTGTTTGCCTTGCTATCCTTTTTGTCTCACTCAGGGATCCGTAGCTTCTCCTCCTCAGCTGTTTCTTGTCTGCCACTCCCAACCTCCTTATATTCTCCTCTCACACTTCTCTAGTTACCAGTTATAGAGCTTCCTGCCTGGACTTCTATACTGACTCACTGGAGCTGTGAATCCTGGTTGTTGTTCCAGAGTGCTACCCTCCGGATCCCTGTTAGGCTTTTTTGTTGTCTCCTGTTGTCGCCCACCTGGGATTATATGTTGAGTCTGTATTGTCTGTCCTCCCCTTGGTGTTTTCCTTTAGAGCTAGTGGTGCGGACTAGTGTTCCCACTGCCCTGTTCACTATCTAGGGCTCATCTTAGGGAAAGCCAGGGTTTTAGGCACGTGATCGGCGTACGGGTGAGGAACCCGTCTAGGGACGTCAGGGCAGCCAGGTGCCAGCCGCAAGGTGAGTCAGGGGTCACCACCTTCCCTCTCCCTTGGGCAGGGCCTTCCTCTTTCCCTCCCTCTGTGTCACGTATGTGATAGTCACGCCGATCGTGATACCTGCGTTTAGATTCTTGCTGATCAACCACCAATTTAAGGAATCTCTTACATACTGAGGGACTTTTACCTTCAGCTCTAGTGAAGCTATGCTCTTGTTCCACCTTCTGAGCATGAAAGACTGAAGAGTTTGCGAGTGAGCCTAGGCCCACTTCACTGCTGGGATAGTTGAGGACATCAAACGCAAGATCTTCATTATTGACCTGATTGTCACTCTCGATCTGCTGCGGAATAGAGTAAATTCCTGCTTGATAGTTAGAATTTTCTCCTGTGGGAGGAAGGTCCCTTATGAGATCTGAGTCCAGCAGCATTCCTAAAAAGATCTTTCTTTTTTCGGGCCGGAGGTCTGACTTTTCCATATTTATTAGCCACCCCAGATCCGTTAGGCTGTGTTTCACTAACTCTCTGATCCTGCTGCTATTAGGAAGTCGTCTAAGTAAGGCACAACTAATATGCCTTTTAGATGAAGGTCTGCTATCACCTCTGCCATCACTTTGGCGAAGACTCTTGGTGCTGACGTAATGCAGAAAGGAAGGACTTGGAATTGATAATGGTGTACCACCGAATTTTGTTGTACTGCAAATTTATAATGGCTCTGTATGAGCCGTTTGGTTTTCTGACTAGAAATATAGGAGAATAATAACCTGTTCCCTGCTCTTCTGGGGGAACTGACACTGTAGCTTCCTTTTGTAAAAGGATCTTTATCTGATCTAGAATTAACGCTTGAAGTGGATTGTTTTTTTTGGTGATGTGGAACACCTCCTGGGGAAGAGAGGAGAATTCCAGTTTTAGGCCTGATGAGATTACATCCAACACCCAAGGGGAGTTGGAAATATTCTCCCAGGCTGGGAGGAAGTATTTTAGCTTTCCTCCTACCTTGCTTCTGGCATCATTGTTTTGATGACTTTTGGGAGGAGTCTGAGGAGTTTAATAAAAAACTCGCCCTCTTTCTCTTCCCGAACGCCACCGGAAGAAAAATCTTTTCTTTTCTGGTCTTGTCTGCCCCTAGATGTAGGAAAAATCGTCTTTGATGAAAATTCCTTTGTTCAGAGGGAAATCCCTTCTTTTTGTCTGTGGCCTTTTCTAGGATGTCGTCCAGGACTGACCCGAACACCCCATCACCTTCGCAGGGGATGCCGCAAAGCTTGTTTTTAGATGCCGCATCACCTGACCAGGACCTAAGCCACACCACCCTTCTGGTGGAATTTGAGAGGGCCACTGATCTGGCTGCTAGTTTTATAGAGTCGACCGAAGCGTCAGCCAAAAAATTTGCCGCCTGCTTAAGAACTGGCAGAGATGCTAAAATATCCTCTCTAGAGGTTCCTGTTACTAGGTGTTCTTCTGGTTTAACCAGATGGACATGGACCTGGCTGTATAGGTTGAGGCTACGCTAGGTCTAAGGATGGACATGGAAGCCTCCCACGACTTTTTTAGTAGAGCCTCGCTTCTCTTATCCATCGGGTCCTTTAGGAGACCCAAATCCTCAAAGGTTAAAGCCAATTTTCTTTGTAATCTTTGCTACTGGGGCATCCACTCTAGGACATTTGTCCCAAAAGGACGTATCTTCCTCTGAAAAGGGATATTTCCTTTTCAGGACCCTAGAGACGCTCAGTCTTTTTTCCAGATCCGACCATTCCTTACTAATTAATTTTGTAATATTAGAGTGGAGGGGAAACACCCTTTTCCTCTTTTCTTCTAAGCCTTTAAACATCAAATCCTGTATTTTTGGATTGTTTAGAATCCTCTAAGTTGAGGGTTGCTCTGATGGTTTTCAATAATGCTTCGGTGTCCTCTATGGAACAGAGAGGCTTCCCAGATTCGTCCTCAGAGGAAAGAGGCTCAGACTCCGAGGGGAGCTCCCCTTCATCTAAATCCTCTTCCTGATATTCCGACTCTAAATTAGCGGATATCACAGTCATGGAAGTAGAAGGTTTCTGGGACGTGGTTGTTAGTCTTTGATCCACAGCGCTGCTTACTTCCTCTTTAATTATATTTCTAATGTTGTCCAATAAGGAAGGGGACTCTTCCGAAACAATTTTCTCCAATCACTTTGAACAAAGGGGTTTCTTATAACCTGACGGTAAGGCTTTTTTTACAAATGGAGCATTTTTTGACTCGCTGGGATTTGGTGGACTTCTGAGATTCCCTGACCGGGCTGCCAGTCTTGGATGGATCTGCGGGTCTGCGCATTGCGTCCTCTCCAGATGCCGACATGTTGCAGGCTGAATCTTAGGACGCCGCCGATTCCCGCAATTTTTTTAAAATCCTAGGGGAAAGGACTTCACTCTTCTGCGCCTGTGAGCTTGCGCTCACGTGACCCGCGCCTTCCTCTCGCGAGAACTGTAACCTGGAAGTGCTGCCCGGGGCTCCCTCCACCGGAGGACTTGCGCCTGAGAGACAGGGAGAACCACACCGTAGTCCCGCGATCCTGCTCCCCTATCCGAACTGCCGGCAGTCTTCTGTAGGGAAAAATAACTACCACAGGTGAATCTCCACGCTAGTCCCAGACTGACAGGAAACAACTGGAGCAGGTAAGGGGAGGGGAGTATTTAAAGATCTCCACGTTGTTTCCTGTCCCTGGGGTGGCAGGGTATCCTCCTGTCGTGCCGCTGGGGGGGCATTTGAAAAAATAAAGTTAAAAAAAGTTTTAAAAAATTGTTTCCCCACAAAAAATTAAAAGTTTCAAATAAAAATAAACAAAAACTTCATTTTCCCCAAATAAAGTTTTAAAAAATTGGTAAAAAATAGGGGGGAAAAAGTATACATATTAGGTATCGCTGTGCCCGTATCGACCGGCTCTATAAACATATCACAAGACCTAACCCCTAAGCAATGAAAAATTCACACGCACCCCAAAATAGTGCCAATAAAACCGTCATCTATGTTTCTATGTTCAGATGAACACCGTAAAAAATAAAAAATAAAAACTGTGCTAAATAAAAAAAAATTGTCACCTTACATCACAAAAGGTAGAACAACAAGCGATCAAAAAGGCGTTTGCCCACCAAAATAGTACCAATCTAACCGTCACTTCATCCCGCAAAAAATAAGCCCCTACCTGAGACAATCACCCAAACAATAAAAAAACTATGTCTCAGAATATGGAGACACCAAAACATAATTTTTTTGTTTTAAAAAAGCTGTTATTGTGTAAAACTTACATAAATAAAAAATAAGTATATATATTAGGTATCGCCGCGTCCATATCGACTGGCTCTATAAAAATATCACATGACCTAACCCCTCAGATGAACACCGTAAAAAATAAAAAATAAAAACTTTGCTAAATAAACAATTTTTTGTCACCTTACATCACAAAAAGTGTAATAGCAAGCAATGAAAAAGTCACACGCACCCCAAAATAGTGCCAATAAAACCGTCATCTCATCGCGCAAAAATCATACCCTACCTAAGGTAATTTCCCAAGAACTGAAAAAATTATGGCTCTCAGACTATGGAAACACAAAATCATGATATATTTTTGCTTAAAAAAAATAAAATCATTGTGTAAAACTTACATAAATAAAAAAAAAGTATACATATTAGGTATTGCCGCATCCTTGACAACCTGGTCTATAAAAATATCACATGATCTAACCTGTCAGATGAACTTTGTAAATAACAAAAAATAAAAACGGTGCCAAAACAGCTGACCCAAAAAGTCTGGAGCAACCAAAAAGGCCTAACAAAAAGTGTAGAGCAACCAAAAATCATATGCACCATAAACTAGTACCAACAATACTGCCACCCTATCCCGTAGTTTCTAAAATGGGGCCATTTTTTTGGAGTTTCTACTCTAGGGGTGCGTCAGGGAGGCTTCAAATGGGACATGGTGTCAAAAAAACCAGTCCAGCAAAATCTGCCTTCCAAAAACCGTATGGCATTCTTTTCCTTCTGCGCCCTGCCGTGTGCCCGTACAGCTGTTTACAACCACATATGGGGTCATTCCGTAAACTACAGAATCAGGGCAATAAATATTGAGTTTTGTTTGGCTGTTAACCCTTGCTTTGTTACTGGGAAAAATTGATTAAAATGGAAGATTTGCAAAAAAAATTAACTTCTGAAAATTCATCTCCATTTGCCAATAACTCTTGTGGAACACCTAAAGGGTTAACGACGTTTGTAAAATCTGTTTTAAATACCTTAAGGGGTGTGGTTACTTAGATGGGGTCACTTTTATGGAGTTTCTACTCTAGGGTTGCATCAGGGGGGTTTCAAATGGGACATGGTGTAAAAAAAAAACAGTCCAGCAAAATCGGCCTTCCAAAAACCGTATGGCATTCCTTTCCTTCTGCGCCCTGCCGTGTGCACATACAGCTGTTTACAACCACATATGGGGTCATTCCGTAAACTACAGAATCAGAGCCATAAATTTTAAGTTTGGTTTGGCAGTTAACCCTTGCTTTGTAACTGTAAAAAAATATTAAAATGGAAAATATGTCAAAAAAGTGCAATTTTGAAATTGTATCTCTATTTTCCATTAATTCTTGTGGAACACCTAAAGGGTTAACAACGTTTGTAAAAATCTGTTTTGAATACCTTGAGGGGTGTAGTTTCTTACATGAAGTCACTTTTATGGAGTTTCTACTGTAGGGATGCATCAGGGGGGCTTCAAGTGTTACATGGTGTCAAAAAAAACAATCCAGCTAAATCTGCCTTCCAAAAACCGTATGGCATTCCTTTCCTTCTGCGCCCTGCCGTGTGCCCGTACAGTAGTTTACGACTACATATTGGGTGTTTCTGTAAACTACAGAATCAGAGACATAAATTTTAAGTTTGGTTTGGCTGTTAACCCTTGCTTTGTAACTGAAAAAAAAATATTAAAATGGAAAATTTGCCAAAAAGTGAAATTTTGAAATTGTATCTCTATTTTCCGTTAATTCTTGTGGAACACCTAAAGGGTTAACAACGTTTGTAAAATCAGTTTTGAATACCTTGAGGGGTGTAGTTTTTTTACATGGGGTCACTTTTATGGAGTTTCTACTCTAGGGATGCATCAGGGGGGCTTCAAATGGGACATGGTGTCAAAAAACCTGTCCAGCAAATTCTGCCTTCCAAAAACCGTATGGCATTTCTTTCCTTCTGCGCCCTGCCGTGTGCCCTAAAAGTAGTTTACGACCACATATGGGGTGTTTCTGTAAATTACAGAATCAGGGCCATAAATATTGAGTTTGGTTTGGCTGTTAACCCTTGCATTGTAACTGTAAAAAAAAATATTAAAATGGCAAATCTGCAAAAAAAGTGAAATTTTGAAATTGTATCTCTATTTTCCATTAATTCTTGTGGAACACCTAAAGGGTTAACGACGTTTGTAAAATCAGTTTTGAATACCTTGAGGGGTGTAGTTTCTTACATGGGGTCACTTTTTTTTTTTTTTGGTAAATTCTTTATTTTCCAAATTTTTCAAATCATTTCCAGACATGAAAAGCCATTTCATTGCATACAAGTAACTTCTTAGAGGCAACAAATAGTTATATAAACCAAAATTTGCATCAGATGAATATCATTAATGGTGTACAAACGTATTTAAGTAAATAGAGTATTATGTCATAGAGGTACATTTTATTCAATCTGTACATAAGAGCCCTTATGTATCTATACCTGGGAACCCCAATTGTCTAGCTATGATCTTACTCTATAAAATAAAATAAAATCAGGGCCTCTGAGAAAAACATAAATGGAAGGGAGGGAGGGAGGAAGAAGAGGAAAAAAGGAGGGGGGGGGGTAGCCAATTCACCCATATCTTGCTCAGCAAAATCTGAATCATTTCCAGATGTATTGGACCTGTTTCCATAATATTACATTAAGTCATCCCTTAACAACTCACTCTCTCCTATGTGGAGCTCAGACTATCAGATTTTACTATCTCCCACAAATTCCAGATCTTAAGAAAGCTATCATGACTTCTGTTTATCCAGCTAGTCATTTCTTCGAAGTTATAAACTTGATCTACTTTCGCCTTCCATTCTTGAAGAGTAGGAGGGTGTATGTCTAACCAGTGTAATGGTATAGGAGACTTAGCTATTGCTATCAGATGAGACATAAGGTTTTTCTTTGTTGGTGTGTAATGTTTAGCAGGTTTTCGAAAGGACTACCATCTCTAGGGATATATTGAAATCTGGTACAGCTATTTTCTTGACTGCTTTGTTTATTTCCTCCCAAAACTTGGCGATACGGGGGCAGGCCCACCAAATATGTGATAGAGAGCCTACCCCTTCACCGCATCTCCAGCACTCCTGGGAATCAGACAGACCTCTTTTGTATAGAAATTCTGGTGTTCTGTACCATCTAGAAAGGAGTTTATAATGGTTTTCTTGCAATCTTACACATTGTGAGAATCCATGTGACGTTGCTAGTATCTTTTTTGTCTCTTGATCCGAGAGCTCAATATTTAGCTCTTTTTCCCACGCCAGCAGATAAGGCGGCTTTTTGGTCTCACCCTGACCTCCCAGCACCAAGCAAATCTCGGGAATCTTTCTACGCTTTGTCTAAGTAGTTTTCAGTAAATCTTCCAAATCAGAGAGAGGTCTCTGGAATAGGAATTTCCTCGTAGCTTTCCTGCACACAGAATTTATATGTGAATTGGCCAGGAAGAATGTTGGAGAATTTCTTATTGTTTCAGTGAGGTGTTCTTTTAGGTGATGATCTATGTTCCCTATAAAATTTCCTACACTAATTTTGGCTAAGGAAGCCCAAAGGTCTGGGAATAACTTCATTTGGGTTTCCAACAGGTCAGGGAGGAGGCTTGCTGGCATCAGGGGAGATGGAGAGGGGGCCAGAACATCCCTTATTGAGCTCCATGTCATGTATAGTCCCTTAAACAAAGGGTCCATGCTTTCTACAGGGTCTTTCTTTATTTTGGGGAGCCAAAGATATTTTTGGAAGGAGGGCCCAGTGCTATATTCACATAGATCTCCAACCTCTGTCCGTCTTAATGGTTGCACTAACTCTAGCCATCTTTGTATTTGGATTGCTTTATAGTATGTACCTACATCTGGCATTCCCAGTCCCCTTCTTTCTCTTCTCCTTGTTAAGATCTTATATGATAAGCGTGGCCTCCACCCTGCCCATAAAAAACTAGAGAACAGATGCTTCATTTCTACAAAGAAATGCGGTTCAATGTGTATGGGTACCATTTGCAAAGTGTATAGAATCTTGGGCATTATATATGCTTTAATAATGTTCTTCCTACCCATCCACGATAGAAATGGTATACTATATTTTTGAAGTAATTGTTTAATAGAGTCTCTTAAAGGTATATAGTTGTACTTGAAAATAAATTTAATGGGGTTTTTGGACCAGCAGAATGGGGATATTTTCTCGAGACGCACTGCTTCATCCTCTGGAAGTGTAATATTTAGGATCTCCGATTTAGCTGTGTTTACTTTAAAATCTGAGATTTAGCTAAATTCCTCTAACCTGTTCTCTAGCCTGAGCAGTCCCAACATGGGGTCACTTTTATGGAGTTTCTACTCTAGGGATGCATCAGGGGGGCTTCAAATGGGACATGGTGTCAAAAAACCTGTCCAGCAAAATCTGCCTTCCAAAAACCGTATGGCATTCCTTTCCTTCTGCGCCCTGCCGTGTGCCCGTACAGTAGTTTATGACCATATATGGGGTGTTATTGTAAACTACAGAATCAGGGCCATAAATATTGAGTTTGGTTTGGCTGTTAACCCTTGCTTTGTAACTGTAAAAATAAAAATGGAAAATCTGCCAAAAAGTGTAATTTTGAAATTGTATCTCTATTTTCCATTAATTCTTATGGAACACCTAAAGGGTTAACGACGTTTGTAAAATCAGTTTTGAATACCTTGAGGGGTGTAGTTTCTTACATGGGGTCACTTTTATGGAGTTTCTACTCTAGGGATGCATCATGGGGGCTTCAAATGGGACATGGTGTCAAAAAACCTGTCCAGCAAAATCTGCCTTCCAAAAACCGTATGGCATTCCTTTCCTTCTGCGCCCTGCTGTGTGCCCGTACAGTAGTTTACGGCCACATATGGGGTGTTTCTGTAAACTACAGAATCAGGGCCATAAATATTAAGTTTGGTTCGGCTGTTAACCCTTGCTTTGTAACTGTAAAAAAAATATTAAAATGGAAAATCTGCCCAAAAAGTGAAATTTTGAAATTGTATCTCTATTTTCCATTAATTCTTGTGGAACACCTAAAGGGCTAGCAACGTTTGTAAAATCAGTTTTGAATACCTTGAGGGGTGTAGTTTATATAATGGGGTCATTTTTGTGTGGTTTCTATTATGTAAGCCTCGCAAAGTGACTTCAGACCTTAACTGGTCCCTAAAAATTGGGTTTTTGAAAATGTCAGAAAAATTTCAAGATTTGCTTCTAACTTTTAAGCCTTGTAACATCCCCAAAAAACAAAATATCATTCCCAAAATGATCCAAACATGAAGTAGACATATGGGGAATGTAAAGTAATAACTATTTTTGGAGGTATTACTATTTTTATAGAAGTAGAGAAATTGAAACTTGGAAATTTTTTTTATGGGGTTAAGGACCATCATATACAGTCCTGATCAAAAGTTTAAGACCACTTGAAAAATGGCAAAAAAGCCTATTTAGCATAGCTGGATCTTAACAAGGTTTCAAGTAGAGCTTCAACATGCAACAAGTAGAAATGGGAGTGAGACAAAACATTTTTTGAGCATTCAATTGAATGAAAACAATGAATAAACTGAAACAGGCTGTTTTTTCAGCTGATCAAAAGTTTAGGACAACACCTCCCAAAAAAATACTAAACCACCCCAAAACAGAAATCCAACTTCCAAACATGAACTCAGTAATGAGTAGCTTTGCCGTTATTGTTTATCACTTCCAAAATTCGTTTCGGCATGCTTGATGCAAGCGTTTCAATGAGGTGAGTGGGAACATTCCTCCAAGTGGTGAAGACGGCCACACGAAGGTCATCTACTGTCTGGAACTGTTGTTCATTTTTGTAAACTTCCCTAGCCATCCATCCCTAAAGGTTCTCAATTGGATTTAGATCAGGGGAACACGCAGGATGGGCCAAAAGATTGATGTTATTCTCCTGGAAGAAGTCCCTTGACCTGCGGGCATTGTGTACTGTAGCGTTGTCCTATTGAAAAACCCAGTCGTTACCACACAGACAAGGGCCCTCAGTCATGAGGAATGCTCTCTGCAACATCTGGACATAGCCAGCGGCCATTTGACGCCCCTGTACTTCCCGAAGCTCCATTGTTCCACTGAAGGAAAAAGCACCCCAGACCATTATGGCGCCCCCTCCACTGTGGCGCGTAGAAAACATCTCACATGGGATCTGCTTGTCATGCCAGTAACGTTGGAAACTATCAGGACCATCAAGGTAAAAGAAATTCTCATCAGAGAATAAAACTTTCTTCCACCTTTGAATGTCCCATGTTCGGTGCTCTCTTGCAAAGTCCAAACGAGCAGTTCTGTGGCGTTCAAGGAGACAAGGTCTTTGAAGAAGTTTTTTGTTTTTGAAACCCTTCAGTCTCAGATGCCATCTGATGGTTATGGGGCTGCAGTCAGCACCAGTAAGGGCCTTAATTTGGGTTGAGGATCGTCCAGTATCTTGACGGACAGCCAATTGGATCCTCCAGCTCAGTGCTGATGAATTTTTTTGGGTCTTCCACTTTACTTTTTTGTTCCATAACCCTCAGGATCATTTAAGAAATTCCAAATGACTGTCTTACTGCGTCCCACCTCAGCAGCGATGGCGCGCTGTGAGAGACCCTGCTTATGCAGTTCAACAACCCGACCACGTTCAAAAAGGGAGAGTTTTTTTGCCTTTGCCATCACAATGTGTGACTACCTGAAAATGACAATTAATCCACAGCTTTGCACAGATTTGTGCTTTTAAAGGCATGTGGTCCTAAACTTTTGATCAGCTGAAAAACAGCCTGTTTCAGTTTAATCATTGTTTTTTATTAAATTAAATTCTCTAAATTTTTTGGGTCTCACTCTCATTTCTTCTTGTTGCATGTTGAAGCTCTACTTGAACCTTCTTAAGATTCAGCCATGCTAAATATGATTTTTTGCCATTTTTCAAGTGGTCTTAAACTTTTGATCAGGACTATATATATATACATGTTTATGATGATGTCAGGAAAGAAGGATTGGGCAAATTCAATTTTGTTTTTCACCCAGTCCTTTTACTTTCATGGACATGAGCCACCACAAGCAGCTTCCTTCTCTCTCCCCATTGAGAGCATATACATGCACAACCAACCATATCTGAGTATGGGGGAGGTGGAAAGGATTCAGGAGATTTTTTGGGCCAACAACCGTATTGACTCTGTATGGGTATCTTTGGATGTTCACCAAGAGAAGTGTGTATTATTGGGTGTAAAATTGAGTATAGACAATGAGGTGCAAGAGGTTGTCCAGGACTAAATTTGATTAAAATTTTGAATTAAACCCACTGATACAATAAACTTTTTAATGTGTACTTACATTTCTGAAAGCCAGTATGTTCTGAGAGTGCAATGCCAGTCATGTGGTCTCTATTCCTTGTTTCTTCTTAGTTTCACTGATGTCATGACTATGCCTCCCATAATCATGGTTGGACTGAAAACTTATAGTGGTCTTGGAAAAAAAATCTAAAGGTGGGTCCATGCTGTAGGAGGGTCCAAACTGACAGAAGGCGGGGCAGAACAAGGAGGTAGGGATAACACAAGTAGGCAGGACTTGCAAAACTGTAGTCCAGCACAAAACACCACCCCAAGAGAACCAAATAGCACAGTATTACCCAAAATACTGTCTCAGCAGAAGCAAATACAACCGTGCAGCACAAAATACTGTCTCCTTTATCACAGTATTCAACTGTATCACTGTCCTGAGGACTGTGATACATTTTAGTTCAGGAGGGCACCTGTATTTGCCAGCCAAGTGCATAAGTCCCTGATGCTCTTTGCACTAATCAATGCTCAGCGCATCAGATCATTATGTACCCAGCCTGCAGCCATGAGGAGGGCTCAGGCATTCCCTGGGCATCAGTCCACCAGGGAAATATCCTTGTGGGGTCTATGGCCAGTTTGCCTCTGCCCATCATGCTTTTCAACTTTATCAGCTCCCTAATAGACATGTCATCAGGAACACCACAGGAAAGTGAGGGTCTTGCAATGCAAATCAGAGGATGTGGGGGAGGCGCTAAATAGAGCCAAGAGGAGTACTAAGAAGAAACAGATGAACAGGGCAGGAACAGTGAGCATATACGATGATCACATTCAATGTGGAGTTATGGATACTGTTGCAGCAGACATATCATGCACTGCAATATGGGAAGTATAGTGACTGCATCTAAAATGTCCACAACCTAAAAGTTCAGGTAGTAAAAAGGGGCATGCACCCAGACATCTGGATGTGGACTGAACATGTGAAAAGAGGTACTGCATATCATTTATTGGGCTATATGATTGATTTACAATACAGTTTAAATGTGTTCAAGGGAATGTGTCATCAGAAAATATATTGCTTAATATATGTTTTTAATGTAAACATTTTTTATAATTTTTGGTGGCTATTTTTCATTTTCCATGTTAATATTTATATAAAAAAAACACAAAAGCCTGCAGTTTTTGGACTGGTCACTGAGTTTAATAATAGGTGTTACTTCTTGGTCTGTACAGGTAACTTTGCTGAAGCTATCTGCTTATCATCAGATGCAGGATTAGAATGACAGAGATCACCTATATACAGATAACACAGGATCCACCATTCACAATAGATGATATCACAGCTTATCTACTCACTTTGGACCTCTGCACAGGTCACAGAGCATGCCTAGAAAAATCTCCTAAAGAGTCAATGAGGTCCCCACCTGTTCATCTTGTCTAAAAAAAACATTGCTGTTTAGTCCTCATGCATTCTGAATAGAAAGAGATCCGTTCAGGATGCATCAGGATGTCTTCAATTCTGTCAGCATTGTGTTTTGTCACTGGACACATAACCGCTGCAAGCTACGGTTTAGTGTCTGGTCATAAAATCAGACAGATGGCGACGGATCCTTTTTTTTTCCGTTTTGATTTCACACAACCACATCCTAAATAAACGGATGCATCCTGATGTCCAAAATCAAAACAAATCAGTTTCATTCCAGTATTGAGATCCTCTGCCAGATCTTAATACCGGAATTAAAAATGCAAGTGGGAAAGTTGCCTAAATGCTGTTAAGAACGACTCAGGCATGATGTCTGCACCATAGTCATGTTAGGGATATAGAATAAAAAAAAAAGTGCAATAATAAAATAAAAACAGATTAGAAAAAAAAAGGATAAGGCCTCTTTCACAAGGGCGAGATTTCCACGTGGGTGCAATGCGTGAGGTGAACGCATTGCACCCGCACTGAATCCGGACCCATTCATTTCTATGGGGCTCTGCACATGAGTGGTGATTTTCACGCATCACTTGTGCGTTGCGTGAAAATCGCAGCATGCTCTGTTTTGTACGTTTTTCACTCAACGCAGGCCCCATAGAAGTGAATGGGGCTGCAAGAAAATTGCAAGCATCCGCAAGCAAGTGCAGATGCGGTGTGATTTTCACGCATGGTTGCTAGGAGATGATTGGGATGGAGACCTGATCATTATTATTTTCCTTTATGACATGGTTATAAGGGAAAATAATAGCATTCTTAATTCAGAAGGCTTAGTAAAATAGTGATGGAGGGGTTAATTTTTTTTTTTATAACTTAACTCACCTTAATCCACTTGTTAGCACAGCCCGGCTTCTCTTCTGTCTTCATCTGTGAGGAAGAGGACCTGTGGTGACGTCACTGCGCTCATCACATGGTTCATCACATGATCCATCACCGTGGTGATGGATCATATGATGATGAGCGCCGATTTTTTCTCACGCACGTGCAAAACGCATTAAAGCGCTTTGCACTCACGGGGAAAAATCGTGCATTTTCCTGCAACGCACCCGCATCTTATCCGGCCCAAATCCGTGACGCCCGTGTGAAAGAGGCCTAAGTGTTGATAGTTTTAACTGACAAGAGACATTTTTGGTGAAACATTCTCTTTAGGGTCTCACTCAACCCATGATCCACCATGCTACAGTTCTGTAAGAACTCTAAATCGGTGGGATAGACTACTTCCGGAAGTGTTCACAACAGGAACAATGGATAGTTTTAAAAAGGGTTTAGGCAACTTCTTAAGGTACATAACATTAATGCTTATGAAAATGTGTAGAAATTTGAGTCTCACTTCCTTTCAGGGGTTTTGGGTCCTCACCTCTTGGTTGAACATAATGGACTTATGTCTTTTTTTTCAACCATATTAACTATGTAACTATTCTAAAAAAATAAATGTGCTTTACAGAAAGTATCAAACACAATTTTTTATATCTGTAAAGACAGATTTGTGTATGTAATGACTGAGACTATGCATTACACTTACAGTAAATGTTCAAACATATAGATGTTGTGGCAAAAGAAAATTCCATTAAAACGGGAGCTAACTTTTGGTGTAGGAGGGAAGCAGAATATGAAATGAGTTTAAAGCATGTATAGATTCAATACTGAATTGCCCGAAGACAGAAACAGAATTTTTTCCTTCTTTCTTCCAATTTTTTATTGCATTGTCTGCTTTGCTGTCTTTTGATATATCTTGGAGATTCAAATCTTTTTGTATAATAGAGCGGCATGTCAGAGCTTTGTTTGCTCACATCTTAGTCATTCTCTGATTCTTCCTTCTGTATACCTGTCATGGTAGCTTTATATAAATGTGACCTTGATATTTACTGACTACATTAAACTGTGCAGTACTGGATCTCTGAATAGATGTGCTGAAAAAGCTGGGAAAAAACAGATGGGAAGTCTCCAGTGCAATTTTCATGTCATATTCTAATACATATTACAATACGGAACATATTATACTTCACATTCTGACAGCTGTACGCGGTAATATTTTCTTATATTGTAATGTAGTTCATCAATATATATGCAGCCATACATCACCATCATATTAATCCGGAGTAGGGCATCTACCTTGCAGAACCAAGCAAACTAAATGCATACTGTGATGTCTGAAGGCATTTCTGCATATACAATATTTCACTGGCTTTTAGGTTTTACTGTATTTATTAGTGTTGGGGCGAGCATGCTCGGCTGAACACCATTTTCACTCGATCATCGCAATGCTCGGCACATCGCGGTGTTGGGCCGAACACCGCGTGTGCTCAAGCTCGATGCTTGGGTCTCCTCCCCACACGTTTGTTGGCTGCTACGCAGCCAATAAACGTGCGGGGAAGTACTGGCCCTCAATGTAATGCCGTAGCCATGTTGGTTACTGGCAATACAGTGATTGGCTGTCCGGAACACATCATCGGGTGCTATATTGCACCTGATGACACGTGTTCAGCTCAGTCTTAGTCAGGGAGAGCTGCAGCAGAAGGGACAGAAAGTGTAGGGACAGAAATTGTTTAGTGTTGAAAGGTGTTAGAGAACCAAAAGTTCTTTTAAGGACTATTGCTTTATCTGGCTGCAATATTTATTTTTAGAGCAACCTGCACTAAATTGTGTGCAATTATTTGGTAGCTGCTGACAGTGACACAACCTTTGCAACATCTGTTGTATTACATTAGCGCATCCTAAATATATGTGACATTCAGCGCAATTGTTTGGCCGCTGGTGACAGCGACATTACCTGCGCTACACCTCCTGTATAACGTCTTCACATCCTAAACATCTGTGACATTCAGTGTAATTTTTTCGCTGCTAGTGACAGCGACATTACCTGCACTACATCTCCTGTATAACGTTTGCCCACCCTAAATATCTGTTCAGTCTAATTTATTTGCACATACACTTACAAAACCTGCACTACTGTACGTGTGACATACTTGCAAGCATATATACCATTTAATATGCTCAATTCAAGCAGTAAGGGAAGTGGCCGTGCTGCTGATGGTGCACGCAGAGGCCTGCTGCCAGAGCACAATAAACACACTCATCCACTATACCTAGTTTCATGTCCCAGTTTGCAGGGCGGCGCAGGACACCACTCTCGAAGTCACAGCAGTGCGACCAGGTGGTCGGTTGGATTGCAGCAGATAATGCTTCCAGTCAGTTAAGCACCATCCTTTCTTCCACAAAGTCCAGTCTCAGTAGCCTTGAGTCTGGTCAACAGAATCCTCACCCTGATTCTCCTTCCACCCATCATGGAGAGTCTTGGCAAACAAGTGATCCCACACTCGGATATTCCAAGTAGCTCTTTTCAGCACCATTCCTCGATTTGGGCCTCTCGCCAAGCCCGCTTGAAGAGAGACATGAGGAGATCTTGTGCACTGATTCCCAAACTCTTGGGCATCCACAGTCAGAAGAAGATGATGGTGGGGAACAGCAATTAGTGTTTCACAAGGTGGATGATGATGATGAGACAAAGTTGCCAATAAGTCAACCGCAATTGGTGTCTCAAGAGTTTCATGATGAGGATGAAACACAGTTGTCAATAAGTGAGGTTCTTGTTAGGTCAACAAGTCAGGAGGATGACCAGAGTGAGGAAGTGGAAGAGGAGGTGCTGGATGATGAAATCACAGACCCAACCTGGGAAGGTGGCAAGCCGAGCAAGGACAGTAGTACAGAGGGGGAGGGATATGCAGCACCGCAACACGCTGGAAGAGGCAGTGGGGTGGCAAAAGGGAGGACAGGCCACACCAAACAGGCCCGCAACTGTTCCCCGGAGCACACCTTGCGGCAATCTTCCTTGCCAGGGGGGAAGGTGTTCTACAGTCTGTCGCTTTTTTGAGGAAAGTGCAGATGATAAAAGAATTGTCATTTGCAACCTGTGCTGTACCAAAATCAGCAGGGGCGTGAACACTAGCAACCTCACCACCACCAGCATGATCCACCACATGGCATCAAAGCACCCTATTAGGTGGGCCGAATGCCTGGGTCCACAATCAGTGTCTGCGGGTCACACCACTGCCTCCTCTTCCCCTGTGTTATATACTGGAAAATTACCTGTCCAAGAATCAGGGCTGGTTGCCTCCCGCCCTGCACCTGGATCTTTGCTAGCACATCCACTTCTATGTCACAGAGCAGCCTACAGATGTCCATACCCCAGGTCTTTGAACGAAAGCGCAAATACCCAGCCACCCACCCACAGGACATAGCACTAAATGCACAATTTTCCAAATTGCTGGCCCTGGAAATGTTGACATTTAGGCTTGTGGGCACTGAGGCTTTCTGCAACCTGATGGCGGCGGCCGTCCCTCTTTACTCAGTCCCCAGCCGCCATTATTTTTCCCAGTGTGCCATCCCTGCCTTACACCAGCATGTGTCCCGTAACATCACCCGTGCCCTGACCAACGCAGATATTGGGAAGGTCCACTTAATGACTGACACATAGACAAGTGTTTTTGGCCAGGGACGCTACATTTCCCTGACGGCACACTGGTGAACGTTGGGGAGGCCGGGAGCGAGTCGTACCCTGGTATGGCACAGGTGCTACCGACGCCAAGGATTGCAGGCCCTACTTCCATCATTATTTCCACCACCACCTACATTAGTGGCTGCAACCCCTTCTTCTCCTCCTCCCCCTCCTCCTCCACTTCCACCTCTGAATTTTCATCTTGCAGCACCAGTCAGTCATCAGCCAGTAGCTGGAAGCAGTGTAACACTGGAGTGGGGAAGCGACAACAGGCTGTGATGAAACTTATTTGCTGAGGTGACAAACAGCATACAGCCGCAGAGCTGTGGCAAGGTATAAGGGACCAGACTGAGCTGTGGCTCTCACCACTCAACCTACAACCAGGCATGGTTGTTTCTGATAATGGACGTAACTTAGTGCCGGCTTTGGAGCTCGGCAAGTTCACACACATACCATGCCTAGCCCACGCCTTCAACTTAGTGGTTCAGCAGTTTCTCAAAACCTACCCAAATTTGGCTGAGCTACTGGTGAAGGTGCACCACATGTGTGCACATTTCTTCCCATCTACAGCTACCGCTGGTCACCAGCTCACCGACAGTTGTGTGATCTGATCACGCGTGGAACTCCATGTTCCACATATTGGCCAGGTTTTGTGAGCAGCAGAGGGCAGTAGTGGGATACCATCTGCAACATGGTCTTCGCCTTTCCAGTACACTTCAACTCTTCACAAGAGTGGGCATGGATGTCTGACATCTGTGAGGTATTATGCAACTTTGAAGAATCAACATAGATGGTTAGCGGCAATGCCACTATTATCAGCGTAACCATCCCGCTTCTGTGTCTACTGAAACGCTCACTGCTCACAATGAAGGCGGACGCTTTGCATGTGGAAGAGGTGGAAATGACGGATGACATTACACAGGGTGATAGCCAGACCACCCTCCATTCATCTTCTCAGCTCAAATTAGATGATGAAGAGGAGGAGGAGAAGGAGACGTTTGACTCCGCTACAGAGGGTAGTACCCAGAGCAGGTTTATTCCATCTGTTCAGCATGGAAGGGCCAAAGAGGAGGAAGAGGATGAGGAGATTGGGAGTCATCCTCCTGATGAGGACAGTGAAGTCTTGTCTGTTGGGACTCTGGCACACATGGCTGACTTTATGTTATACTGCCTTTCCCGTGACCCTTGCTTTATGTGCATTTTGGCTAACAGCGATTACTGGTTGTTCACCCTTCTTGACCCCCGCTACAAAGAGAACTTCTCATCTCTCATTCCTGTGGTGGAGAGGACGAGCAAAATGGTTCAGTAGCAGAAGGTCCTTGTGAAAAAATTGCAGCAACACTGGCGGCAGAGTACGTAGTTCCTTGGGCAACCAAGGAGGGGAGACAAGGGGAACACACAGCAGTTTCAACAGAGGCAGGGCAACACTCTCCAAGGCCTGGGACAGTTTCATGACACCCCGCCAGCATTCTCACTCTGATGCACAGCCTAATGTCAGAAGGAGGGAAAAGTTTTGGAAGATGGTGAAGGAGTACCTAGCAGATCGTGTCAGTGTCCTCACTGATCGCTCTGTGCCTTACAACTATTTGGTGTCTAAGCTGGACACATGGTATGAACTGGCGCTCTATGCCTTGGAGGTGCAGGCCTGCCCTGCCACCATCGTTTTGTCAGAGCGTGTATTTACTGCGATGGGGGCATAATAACTAATAAGCGCATCCGCCTGTCAACTGAAGATGCTGACAGGTTGACACTTATCAAAATGAACAAGGCCTGGATTGCCCCTGACGTTTCTACTCCACCAGAGAAAAGCACCTGAACATAAATTGCTGGCCACTTTAAATGTGGCTTTTATGGTGCATTTAATACACTGTATACCCATGCACCCCTTCCACCACAAATAAGGGTATATGGTTCAATCTTCCTTTTCTCCTCCTCCTCCTTCATCATATCAACATGCTTATTAGGCTGCCCTTGCTAATGTTTGAAAGGCTCAGCTCAGCAGCAGACCCTCACCTCTAATATTTTAGAGGGTCACCAGCAGGCCCTCGCCCATAATGTTTTAGATGGTCAGATCAGCAGCAGGCCCTCACCCCTTATGTTTTAGAGGGTCACCTTAGCAGCAGAACCTCACCCCTAATGTTTTAGAGGGTCAGCTCAGCAGCAGGCCCTCACCCCTAATGTTTTAGATGGTCAAATCAGCAGCAGGCCCTCACCTCTAGTATTTTAGAGGGTCACCAGCAGGCCCTTGTTCCTAATGTTTTTGAGGGTCACCAGCAGGCCATCAAACATAATTTTTCAAGGCTGTGTATGATGCCCTCTTTTATGTGTAATAAAGGGTGTATTGGAGTGCCGGTTCCTTGTAATTTTTGGCAGCCCTTTCACTTAGTGCATATGCTTTATGAGTGTAGGAGTCCCACTACCTGAACAATTGTAACACAATGTGAACTAGGCCCTCCTTTATGTGATATACAGTTGTATCGGAGTGCCACTTCCTTGTAATTTGTTAGAGCAGGTCCCACCTGATAAGAAGCTACCTTGTTGTCTGGTAGGTGGGCCCGACATATTTTTGATCAATAATATGCGCTAAGATCTTCTTTACTGCTTATCAGTAAGTATTGGCATCATGTATTTGACCCTGTTCACATATTCACCTGTTCACTCAGTCTTAGTGCATTTAGTGGTGTGCTGCTACTTTATTTGTTTGCTGTATTATTGCTGGGTAGCTTGCACCTGCGATTTGTCTCAGTAGGTGCTGTTCTGTTTTTTGGTTTTATATATATATATATATATATATATATATATATATACAAAACAAGGGCAGCACAGCTAAAAACGAACAAAAGTGTCAGGGTGCCAGCAGTTAGGGGGCGATCTACCCACCTGACTTACATAAAATATTGAATTTCACGGCACATCCAAAAAAACTTGAGTTTATTCACCAGAGATACAGCTGCAGTGATTGTCAGTTCGCAGTGTTCGCCAACACATGCGGGCTGCCATCTTTAGTAAGTTAGACTCACTCTTCCGGCGATGCACAGGTAAGCCCTTACCTGTGCCTGTGCTGGGAGCCGGCCTGAAATCAAATGCAGTCACCAGGAGCAGGCAGTTCGGAGAACAGCCTGATGAAGGCCCCCGGCGGCTGTTCTCGGAACTGCCTGCTCCCGGTGACTGCATTCAGTGTCGGACTGGAGTGCCTAGGGCCCACCAATAAAATGTATTTTGGGGGCCCACTGTATGGATACATTCAAATATTACCTGCTCACACAGCAGCAAGATGCTATAAGATGATTGAATATGGGGGTCCGTGCAGCAACTTTCAGAAGGTAGGTCCTGGGGAGAAGAGGACACTGACAGCTTTCCTCTCTACCTAGAAGTCATCTCATCTCTGATCGTGTCTATAATAATAAACTGGAGAGTTTCTTTAATAATCTATTAAGTGTTTTAGATGAATATAGGCTGGTTGAGGTGCTGTACATTGAATATATGTATGTAGTTCAGTAAGTCTACTGTGTTATGTGCCACTTGTGCAGGGAATGGGAAACTAGGGGCCAACCTTGCTCAAGAGCCCACCAGGGGATTCACCTGTAACCCTGTGGGCCAGTCCGAGCCTGACTGCATTTGATTTCAGACCGACTCCCGGCACAGACACAGGTAAGGGCTTACCTGTGCATCGCCGGACAGGTGAGTCTACCTGTCGCGGATAGTGTTGCAGAAAGCTGAAACTTATAAATAAACATCCCACTGGCTTGATCCAAAACTAAGGAGCATATGGGTGAGCCCTATAAAAGCCCTAGAGCTCTCCCTGACTACTATGCCCATGCAAAGATCTTTATGGTAGATGATTGCATGTCCACGTACCTCATACTATGTGACACCTGAAAACCCTATAATAGTGAGGGGACACGACCACCGGCTCCCTGCACTTAATACGGACGGAGTCAGGGTCACCTAGTATCAAGCCAGCAAGGAAACACAAATAAAGGAAACAGACTTATCTGAGAAATAAGCAGAAGCAGCATCCAGCAGTGAACACAATCCAAGAAGTATAAACCGCAAAGTGAGGCAGTATGGGAGGGAATATAAAGGGAAACAATTAGTGTAAATAGGTGACAGCTGGGAGAAGGAAAGGAGATGACAAAGTGAAACCAAAACAAAGAACTTCATGCAGGTAGAGAAGAACATCTAACAGACCTTCTCACATAAGTGGCAGTGACACTACCTTACTAAAGATGGCAGCCCGCATGTGTTCGCTGGTGAAAACTGCAAACTGACAATCCATGTACAGCTGTATCTCTGGTGAATAAACTCATGTTTTTTTGGATGTGTGTGTTACTACTATAAGTTTGTACTGTATCATTCCACTGCCAAGGTTATTAGTTAATTAACACATCACAATGCACAATTATTTTATAACAGTGATAAGCAGGACTTAAAAAGACAGACAAAAAAGGACATTGTACTGTATTCCAAAGAGTAGAGTATATCAAATTATCTAACACTGTAAAGATCCACACCCCCACTGTACCTAATCACATTAAGGAGAAAATGTAGATAGCCGGTAATTGGGAGGCACAGGGGATAAGTGACTGAGCTGAATGTGGGAAACTGTACACCCATTGGTTGTGATGTGAATGCAGCCTCTCCGGAGTTTAGATAGCATGTTGTGTTATTGTACTAATCTGATTTCATGACAAATTGCAGTCCTTAACTTAATTAGAGATTAATTAAGGGTGGGCACATCTGTAATCTAAGCCCGATGACAGTCCATGGGCATATAGAAAATTCCCCCTATATACAGTATGTGTGAAACATACTGTACATGCAGAGAACTCCACATTCAGAAAACATGGGTGTAATATACACTTAAATACACTTTTGTGAAACTGGGGAAAACACTTATTACATAAACATCAGACTTTTAGTGGCTCCTTAATGTGTACAACTAGCTTTACAGACTAGCAGCATTAGATAAGCCTCTTTGTTTTAAACATCAAACCTTTTTACTTCCAAATAAAAAAACAAAAAAAAAAACACAACAGTAGGAACTACTTTCAGTAAGTACTAGAACTGCTTATCGTATGACCCATAAAAGATTAAGCTTGTAATTGTAAAAAAAAGAGCTTATATTATTCAGACAAATATATAGAAATGTGGAAGAACACTCCAGTTGAGATGCCCATTTGATAAATGCCTGCTAAACCTACTGATTTTAGCAGGACTGGCTACTATTTAATGTATATGTGGGTTCCTCATCGTCTCCTGATGGCAAATGCCTAGGGTAAAAAGTATTTAGCCTCTTAGTTTTTAGTAATTGCTTAAAAGAATGTTAAACAATGAATAAAAAATATTCATTGTATTAAACTACATATTAAACACATGGGCTGCATGAAACAGGCTCTAGAGCAGGGTCTTATAATGAGTGTAGTCAGCCCATCATGATAGAGCAAATAACCCAGTTCCACCTAAAAAAAAACAAGCTCCACACTAATCCACCCCACTGCAGGGTGATTGCTAAACATTAGAGTTCTTCTATGAGAGTGACTGATACCCATGAGACAGGGAAAACCCTAGAAGAATGGCCCGGCTCAGGGGGGAGACCAGAACCCTGGGAACCTGACACCGAAGGGCCAGCGGTAGGGGTGACCGCCACTTCGGTGGAAGAGGGGGAGGCAACCCCAAAAGGTGTGATGGTGGGAGACATGGAGTACTTGCCGCCGGGTCCTGAATTGGCAGACCTCATTGTCAGGGGATAATTTTGGCACCGCCCAACATCGGGACCCAACCCTATCCTGCGCCTGGGAAAATGTGTTAATAGTAGATGGTCAACCACAACAACCTGGAGCAGAGTCAGTGTTTCCCCATTTTGTCGTTCATCAGGATATGTTGTATCGGGTAAACAAACTACGAGATGAGCCTATTGAACAGTTGGTGGTCCCCAAGGCTTATTGCAAGCTTGTGTTAGATCTAGCCCACCAACACGTTCTTGGGGATCACCTGGGGCTGCAGAAAACTCAGGATTGTATTCTACAGCGGGTTTACTGAGCCAGCATATTCAAAGAAGTGGAAGAGTTTGTAAGTCTTGTCTGACCTGCAAGATAACTAGCCTCCAGCCACATTTCCGTAGTCCTCTAGTGCGTCTCCAGATAATCAAAGTACCATTTGACCGAATAGGTATGGACTTCATAGGCCCAGTACCGAAGTCTGCCAGAGGGCATCAACACATCTTAGTCAGTCTAGACTACGCCACTCGGTACCCAGAGGTGGTGACACTGCGACATACCTTCGCCAAACTCATAACTAAGGAAATTAATGAAGATGTTTTCCTGAGTGGGACTACCTAGAGAGGTTCTGACTGACCTAGGGACCCCTTTTCTGTTCAAGGTGATGAATGAACTCTGTAAGTTACTGCACATAAAACAACTACGGACATCTGTTTACCATCCGCAAACGGACGGTCTGGAAGAATGGTTTAACCAAACATTAAAAAATATTTTGAAAAAAGTTGTGTCTAAAGATGGGAATGACTGGGACCTCCTTCTGCCCTATCTCATATTTGCAGTGCTAGAGGTACCCCAGGCCTCTACTGGGTTCTCACCCTTTGAACTGCTCTATGGCAGACACCCTTTGACGTGGTGAAAGAGGCGTGGGAATAACAACCCATGCCACATAAAAGTGTCATTGAGTAAGTTACCCAGATGCAAGATCGGGTATAGACAGTGTTGCCTCTTGTTAGAGTGGGGTCTATAATCGTCAGGCTCAGGTCTTTAACCCGGGTGATCGGGTTTTGGTTATGGTGCCGACTGTGGACAGTGAGTTCCTAGCTAGGTGGTACTTGAGAAAATTGGAGATGTAAACTACAAGGTACACCAGCCAGGGAGGCAAAAGCCGGAGCAGGTTTACCATGCAAATTTACTCAAACCGTGGAAAGATAGGGAAACCTGTACAGAATACAGCCCGCGGCCAGGTTTTCTAGGAGAAGAGGTACCAGCCCCTCTGTCTGATGCAAGAGAGGCGGCTGCCACAGTAGAAATTGCTGACAGCCTCTCCTCTAAACAGACTCAGGAGGCCAGGGAGTTTGTTAGGTGGAACACTAATGTGTTCTTGGACCTCCCTGGACGCACTTCCATAATCCAACATGACATTGTCACTGAGCCTCAGGCAAAAGTTCAATTAAAACCATACCGGGTACCCGAGGCTTGGCGACAAGCCATATCGGAGGGGGTGCAGCTAATTTTGCATCTAGACGTTGATCAGGAGTCAAAAAGTGAGTTGGCAAGTCCTATAGTGTTGATACTTAAGCCGGACGGAACATTGCGGTTTTGTAACGACTTTCGAAAACTTAACAAGGTTTCCAAGTTCGATGCGTATCCCATTCCCCGAGTGAATGAGCTCATCGAGAGGTTAGGATAAGCCCGGTATTTCTCAGTTTTGGACCTCTGTTTTGGGGCTGTATTGGGAGGAAAAAAAAGAGACAATGCAGCAAATCAGATAAAGTACAATAATGCCCAAAATTATAGTGCTAATGCTACGCTTACTCATAAAGTGAGATGCTTGGCCAATGCATTTTGTACAAAAGGGGCTGTATCAATATAAGGTCTTACCCTTTAGTCTGCATGGTGCCCCCCGCCACTTTTCAGTGACTAATGGACATTGTGCTTCGTCCACATTGCTGGTAGTCTTCGACTTACCTGGACAATATTGTCATCTAAAGTACCGACTGGGAAAGTCACTACCCAAAGTGCAGGCTGTAGTGGACTCACTTCGGAAAGCTGGCCTAACCGCTAACCCCAAAAAATGTGTAATTGGGTTAGAAGAGACTAAGTACCTGGGGTATGTCATTGGGCACGGAGTCATCAAACCTCAAGTGAACAAAATAGAGGCGATACGGAATTGGCCCCGACCTGTCACCACTAGGCAAATAAAGTAATTCCAGGGAATGGTGGGCTATTACATGAGGTTTATTCCCAACTTTGCTACTCTAGCCGCCCCCCTGCAGAACTCTTGAAGGGACACAAGTCAACGATGGTTCGCTGGGATGATTGGGCGGAAGAGTCTTTCTCCACTTTGAAGTCAGCCCTGTGCAGGTCCCTGGTTTTGGACACGCCCGACTTCAAAAGGGAGTTTACAGTACAGACCGATGCCTCCGAAGTAGGCCTCTGTGTCTCAGGAAGTCAACGAGGAGGATCATCTTCTTGTCTTCCTCAGCCATAAGCTCACCCCAGCCGAGATCCGGCATAATATAGTGGAGAGAGAGTGCCTGGCTATCAAGTGGGCACTAGAATCTCTCCGCTATTATTTATTTGGGAGAAAATTCCACCTAGTGACTGACCACTCCCCTCTCAAGTGGATAAGCCAGGCCAAGGACAGAAATGCCTGGGTCACCCGATGGTTTCTCTCCATACAAAACTTCAAGTTTTCGGTGAAACACAGGGCAGGTCAGTTGCAGGGAAACGTGGATGCCCTGTCCCGGGTACACTGTCTGGCGTGTGTTCACCCCCTCAGCGTTGAACAAAGGGGCAGAGTATGCTACACAGTGAGAGGTTTTGTCTGGTAAAACAGGTATTTTCTTACCAGCATGTGCTGCTGGGCTGATTTACATCTAGGTGAAGTCAAATACCGGACCAGATTTTAAGTGTCGGTCTGGTTTTTTTGCAGCACCTGGCTGTCCTTAAATAGGCAGCTGGGCTCAGAAGCGAGGTCTCCGTATTGGAATCTGGGAGCCTTGTGTCTGAATGAAGGCTTGATACCTGTTTGGCATGAAAACAGGTTGGTGCTGCTATGCTCAAGGACTCTTTGAGGCAGAATTGCCGCATGGTGTGAATTACCACCAGCACCGCAAGGTGACTTTTTGCTTGTTTATGTCTGCTTGTTTTGTCAGCTGCCTAAAGTGTGAATAAAACACTGAACTGTTTGATCCAAAGAACTTGTTGTTGCCTCTATACTGCGTCCGCTAATCCTGTCTACCAGAGCAAAACCCTATAGGATATTGATGACCTGTCTTGCTTAACAGCACTATCTACTGTATATGTCTGCTTTTATGTTTGTTTGCATCTTGTCTAGAGATGAGCTAATTGAATCAGACGAAGTGGAATTCGATCCAAATTCCAGGAATAATTTGATTTGCAACAAATTCGTATTTCCTTCCGATTCGTGGTAATGAATACAATTTTTTCTAAAATGGTGGCTACAATGGCGGCTCTGGGAAGGTGGGCTGACCCATAATGCCATGCATGCAGCCAATCAGCAGCAAGCCAGCCCTGTGATGTCACAGTCCTATAAATACGGTGGCTATCTTAGAGTCAGATATTTTCCAGTGTTCTGACTGCAGGGACAGACATGAGAAGGCGCTAGGGACATCATTAAGAAAAACCTAATTGTTAAAAAAAAATGAAAAAACTATTTATAAGTGCAGGGAAATGAAAGGTAGGAATTATTTCACAGCATCTTAGTGCAGGGAGAGACGTCAGAAGGCGCTAGGGACAGTGCCAGAAAAGCGATTTACAAGTGCAGGGAAAGGATAGGGAGGAATCGTTTTACAGCATCTTAGTGCAGGGAGAGATGTCTGAAGTCGCTAGGGACAGTGCTAGAAAAAGCTCATTGTGAAAAAAAAAAAAAAAGCCATTTACAAGTGCAGGGAAACATTATATGGGGATCCAAATAGCCATTATACAGCTCTGTATATATAAATACGCACTTCACTGTTGCATTTAGTTGTGGTGAAAGAGTTTAGTAGCCTATTTCAGTACAAAAACGATGGATGTGGGGGTCTAGGTGGAAGCAGCGGTGGAGGTAGCCAACACTGGCTTTTGTTTTTTTGTTTTTTTTTTATTTGGGTAGACCCCAAAACATTGGGAAATATAAACAATAAAACAAAGAGAAAGTGCGCTGGAGTATAACAATGTCTGGGTGAGGCCTGTATACATGTCTATTCTGCACAAGGTATGGTGGGATCCCTGCCTGGTTCATTTTAACGAACGTGAGATTGTTCACATTGGCTGTGGACAGACGGCTGCGCTTGTCTGTGATAACCCTCTCCTGCCATGTTAAGCAAACGTTCAGACAATACACTGGCTGCAGGGCAGGCCAGCACCTCCAAGGCTTAAAGGGCAAGCTCAGGCCATATGCCCAATTTAGAGACCCAGAAGTTGAAGGGGGCAGACCCATCAGTCAGTACGTGTAGGCGAGAGCACACATACTGCTCCACCATGTTGCACGTCCCAGTGACGTACACGATCCAATTGGATATTTTCTCTATCAACTTTTGATGTTATTATATGCGCCTACCATGGTGATCACGGGTAACAGGGAATCAGGGTTCCAATGCAGAGAACTAGCCTGAGAAAGGGATATCACATCCAAGGGAGGTCAATGGCTGAAATCTGATCGTGTGGAAATGTAGGACAAGTTATTAAAGCGGAAGAATCAAAGGAAAGGAGGGGGTGCGTAGTAATTACCCACTCCCATCTCGGGGAGGTAGTGGCGATAAATAACAATACAGGACTTTTAAGATGCCCTGTTATTGGAATGAGTAATAAAAAATTACAGGGAATGTCACTGCAGTATTTTGGATTAGGAAACGTTAGACAGGAGAGTCCCTGCTGCTGTTTTGTTGACTCTAGATAACTTCTGTCTGATTGCACATCCCCGTCCACGATTCAATTGGATATCTTCTCTATCAACTTTCGTTGTTCTTTTATGTGCCTACCATGGTGATCACGGATAACGGGGAATCAGGGTTCCATGCCAGAGAGGGAGCCTGAGAAAGGGATACCACATCCAAGGGAGGTCAACGGCTGAAATCTGATCGGGTAAAAATGTGGGACAAGTTAATTCAACACATGCGCCAGGCAAGGGATGTGCGTCAAAGCGGCTAGGCCCAGAGCTGCTACGAAAGTTTGCAAATTATCGCACACCACCAGACCGGGCTTAAGGCTCACTGGCACTAATCACTCATCGGTCTGTTGTTCCATGCCCTTCCACAGCTCCTGCGCAGTGTGGGGTTTGTCCCCCAAACAGATACGTTTCAAAACTGCCTGCTGTCGTTTCCCCCTTGCTGTGCTGAAGTTGGTGGTAAAGGTGTTACGCTGACCGGAAGAGAAGGCGGTAGAGGATGAGGAAGCTGAGTAGGAGGAGGAAGCAACAGGAGGCAAAGAGAAACACCCTGCAATCATCGATGGTGGAAGGACATGCGCAAAACTGCTATCCGCCTCAGGCCCAGCAGCCACTGCATTTACCCAGTGTGCTGTTAGGGAGATATAACGTTCCTGACCGTGCTTACTGGTCCACATATCCGTAGTTAGGTGGATCTTGCCACATAGGGTGTTGCGCAGTGCACACCTTATTTTGTCCCCCACTTGGTTGTGCAGGGAAGGGATGGCTCGCCTGGAAAAGTAGTGACGGCTGGGCACAATGTACTGTGGGACATCAGATTCTTAAAACTGTCTGTGTCAACCAGACGGAATGACAGCATTTCAAAGGCCAGGAATTTGGAAATGCTGGCATTCAGGGCCAGGGATCGGGGGTGGGTGGGGGGTACTTCCTCTTTCTCTCCAGTGTTTAGGAGATAGACAGCTGAATGCTTCCATGGGGCATTGTGGAGATGCTTGGTGACCGAGGTGGTGGCGTTGCTGGCACATCCTCTGTTTGTGGGGTGGCAGGTGGCACTGTCACTCCAGAGGTGGATGAAGAGGCCGCAACTGCAGCAGAAGTGGAATCAGGAGGAGCCAGAGACCTTTCTTGTTTTTTGAGGTGTCTACTCCACTGCAGCTCGTGCTTTGCACTTAGATGCCTGGTCATTCAGGTTGTGCTCACGTTGAGAAGGTTCATGCCTCGCTTCAGGCTCTGCTTGCACAGCGTGCAAACCACTTGTGTCTTGTCGTCAACACATTTTATGAAGAACTGCCACGCCAGGGAACTCCTTGGAGCGGGCTTTGGTGTGCTCGGTCCCTTGCTGCGGTGGGCAGTAGGGAGCAGCTTTTGCACCCTGCTCCCTCTTCTACTGTGCTGGTGGCTCTGTGCGACCACAGCCTCTTCCTCCGACCTACATCGGTCACTCGCATGACCTTGATTCCATGTGGGGTCGAGGACCTCATCATCCTCCACATCATCTTCCACCCAGTCTTCACCCCTGACTTCCTTGTCGGTCTGCACGCTTTCGAAAGTTGGCACCTGTGTTTCGTCATCATTCGAGACATGCTGAGGTTGTCCTCCCATGTACTCATCCTGAAACTTAAGAGTCATTTAAAAGCAGAATAGACTGCTGCATGACTTGGGGCTCAGACTGATTGGATGATTTGCAAGTGGGTGAGTTGAAAGACAGATGGCCATGGGCTGCAGGTGTCAACTCTGATCTTTCAGCAGGGGACTGGGTGGGAGACAAAGTGAAGGAACTGGAGGCACTGTCAGCCACCCAATCTACTATCACCTGTACTTGTTCTTGCCTCACCATTCCTAGAGCAGCATTCGCGCCTACCAAATAACGCTGAAGGTTCTGTCACCTACTTGCACCTGAGGAAGGTGTTTCACTTGTGCGTGTAGCTGGAACAGATTTACCTCATCCTCTTCCTGCAACAGGAGCTCCACCAACACCAGCAGCACCACGTCCCTTATTTGACGCTCTCCTCATTTTTTGAGGTCACCCACAGCAATAAAGTTTTTACTAAATTTAGTTCCCTGTCAGCAATGCAGAGCAGTGGTTTTTCAACAGCAAAATTGGGTTAATGTCACCCACCAACGGAACAGACAATCTTTAAAAATTTTGGTCCCTGTCACCTATGACAAGCAGGGGTTTTTCAACTGCAAAAATGGGTTAATGTCACCCACCAATGAAACAGATTAATTTTAGAAATTTAAGTCTGTCACGTATGCAGAGCAGGGGTTTTTCAATGGCAAAAATGGGTTAATGTCACCCACCAATGGAACAGATTCATTTTTTACATTTATGTCCCTGTCACCTATGCAGAACAGGGGTTTTTGAATGGCAAAAATGGGTTAATGTCACCCAACAATGTAACAGACACATTTTTACAAAATATTTCCGTCTGCTATGAACAGCCGGGGTATAAAACAGCCATAAAAGGGTTAATGTCACCTAACAATGTAACAGACACATTTTTTTTATTATTTCCCTGTCTGCTATGTAGAGCAGGGGTATAAAACAGCCAAAAAAGGGTTAATGTCACCCAACAATGTAACAGACAAATTTTTTACAATTATTTCCCTGTCTGCTATGTAGAGCAGGAGTATAAAAGAGCCAACAATGCAAATATGTCAACCCCTGAACTCACAGATGGATTAACTATATTATTGTCTCTGGCACATATGCATATGCAGGTGCAGTTGTACTTCACACAAAAATTGGTTTGTTGCCCACCGAACTAATAGACGGATTAAGTATTACATTATTAATGTTTATTTTAGATGTTGCATTGCGCCCCCCCAAAAAATTGCTGTAGGAAGGTGAGCCACAGAATGAACAGACAGATAAATTATCTTTCTATGTCCGGGGTGTAAAAATGATGTATTGCACATGTGCCCTGGCTGTACAATTGTGTACCTGGCCTATGTTGGTGCAGGAACCCACCCTCCAAGCCACTTAAAAAAGACTGGCCTGATAACCGTGGAAATGTCACCCCTCAATCGTAAAGATGGATTTACTGTATTTATTTGCCTGGCTGTCAGATACGCAGTGCAGGTCGCAAAGGTACTTTATTGCCCCCAAAAAGTGTTTTTTCACCCACAATGTCCCTGTTGTTTTTACTGATTATATTTCACTATCAGATTTGCAGTGCAGGCCGCAAAGGTACTTTATGGGAAAAAAATATATATATATTTTTTTACCCACAGTGAAACAGATGGATTTAACTGATTTTCTTTCACTATCACAAATGCAGTGCAGGGGACAAATGTACTTTTTAGCAAAAATTTAAAAGATTGTCCTTCCAGAATCTAACAGATGGATTTACTGAATTGATTACACTCACCTATGCAGCACAGGGGTACTTTACAGAAAAAAAAATTAATGTTACCCCCTGCGTCCCTGAACTCACAGACGGATTACGCATATTATTTTCCCTTCCCCTGGCACATATGCAGTGCAGATGCACTTAAAAAATGGGTATATGTTGCCCACTGAACTAAAAGAAAAGGATTAAATTATTTTCCCTGGCACATATTCAGTGCTGGTTCACTGCACTTGCACAAAATGTCTGCCGACGCCCACCTAACTAACATATGGATAAAATTTATTTTTCTGTGTCACTGGGCTAGGGGCAGGGTAAAAAAAATGTGGCATTGCAGCCACAAAAAAATAATAATAAATAATCGCTGTAGATCGCAGAGTTAACAACAAATTCTGATATCAGATTCTTTCCTATTCTCTCCCTCACAGCAGCAGCATCCTATCTCTACACTAGTAAGAGCTGAGTGAAGTGCGGCGCTACGTGACTCCAGATTATATAGAGGCTGGGTCACATGCTGCACTGGCCAATCACAGCCATGCCATTAGTAGGCATGGCTGTGATGGCTTCTAAGGGCACACAAGTAAAACCCTTATTGATTGGCAGCCCTGCAGCTTTTCAACACGCGCCATTAAATCGCCAAACATCAAACTCGAACCCAAACTTTTACTGAAATGTTCGGGTTTGGGTCTGGGGTCAAAAAATCGTAAAGTTCAGTACGAACCCGGTACAGTTTATTGGCCTATTTCAGTACAGAAAGAAAAGTATATACACACTTCACTGGTTCATTTATTTCTGCTAAAAGCGTTTACTCGCCTATTTCAGTACAAAAAGAAAAATATGTTCTCAGTTCACTTCTGCAGTGATATGTGTTGAAAGCGTTTAGTGGCCTATTTCAGTACAGAAAGAAAAATATATACGCACTTCACTGGTGCATTTATTTCTGCTAAAAGCGTTTACTGGCCTATTTCAGTACAAAAAGAAAAATATATTCTCAGTTCACTTCTGCAGTGATATGTGTTGAAAGCGTTTAGTGTCATATTTAAGTACAAAAAAATATATATATTCTCAGTTCACTTTTGTAGTTACCGTATTTTTCACGCTATAAGACGCATTGGCCCATAAGACAAACTTAGATTTTAGAGGACGACAATAAGAAAAAAATATTTTCCATTACACCTCAGATCAGACCTCAGCTAACAGCCCCAATCAAACTCCCAATGTTAATAAGACCCCAACAAGTAATGTGAATGACCCCCAATCAGAATTCAGACCCCAATCAGACCTCATATCAGTCCCCATAGCCTCAATTGACATATTGGCCCCCACCAGCCTCTATTGTCTCATATCAGCCCTCTGTAGCCCTCCATTGCTTCTCATATTGCCTCTCATGTTGCCCCCATTGCCTCTCATATTGCCCCCATTGCTTCTCATATTGTCCCCATTGCCTCTCATATTGTCCCCATTGCCTCTCATATATCCACCATTGCCTCTTATATTGCCCCCAGCGCCTCATGTTTAATAAAATAAATAAACTACTTACCTCTCTTGCTCCTGGACGCCGCCGCTCCTCTCCTCCAGCATGCTCTGTGTTACGTGCTGCAAAGGCTGTGCATAGCATAAGATCACAGAGTGCAGTCACTCTGTGCACAGCCTTCACAGCCGAGGACCAGGAAGCGGTGAGTACAAAGCCTTCACCGTTTCACGGTCCTCCGGTACTAATGAGGGCTTCTACAATGGAAGCGCCCAATAGTATTCGCCCCATTTTTGGGGGCAGAAATGTGTCTTATGGGGTGAAAAATATAGTATATGTGTTGAAAGCGTTTAGTGCTTACCCTCTAATTTACAGAATTCCACCCTTTCATTAGATGAACTATTTGATAGTGATGGCACCCTTCTAAATCCATCGAAAATAATTAAGAAATTCTGATCAAACAATCTGAAACAGTTACAATATTTATGCCTGAAAACCGCCTTAGGTCCTATTGTTAAGAAACTTAGAGTAAATATTTCACTGTCCTGGTTCGAAAAATTAGTCTCACTATCCCTATACCCCACAAAGATAATCTCCATAGTCTCTAAGAACCTTTTGCAATTAGAATGCCCTTCCTCCTTATATTTCATAAGAGAGTGGGAAAGAGATCTAAACATAAAATTCACAGAAAAAGATACAAAGACAATTTTGAGCACACCCAGATTAACCTCTAGATGTGTATCAATACAAGAGAACACATATAAAGTCCTCACCAGGTGGTATTTAACCCCAGTGAGGTTGAGCTTGATGTACAGCAACACTTCTGACAGATGTTGGAGATGCCTCACTGATAAAGGTTCCTTCCTACACGTTTGGTGGTCAAAATTGTTTGTTTTGGAGGAAAGTTTTCAAACTAATAAGAGATATTCTGGCAGTTAAAGAAGATCTACTTCCTACATGCCCCAAGATAGCCCTCCTTTCCTTATTATCATTCCCTTTAGCTAACCTCAAAAGATCCCTACTATACATTCTATTGGCAGCAGCTAGACTACTGATTGCTTTTAATTGGAAGTCTACATCACCCCCGTTAATCTCCCAATGGAGAGGGAAAGTAGAAGCTATAGCAAGACTGGAAGAACTATGCCATTGGGAATCACGTTCACATCACAGGTATCTGGAAATGTGGTCTCCTTGGACGACTAGGAAGGACAACATTATCACATTCCTGCTTAATGAATCGGACCCCCCTTCTTAGTTTTCGTAACTAGCGGGTGGATATTTTAGAAACTTCCCTCTGACTCCTACACCTCAGAGTAGTCTCCTACACCTCAGAGTAGTCTCCCACAAAATCCTAGTGCAGTGGTACGGCTGGTTGCCTGGTCACTCCCGGCGCGCTCTCAGAAGTCAACTTCGTATACCTGGGTCCTGAAGTCCGTGTTCTTTTTATCCTGGAAGATACCGTGTGTCATATTCCCCCCCCCCAGTTAACATCCAACCACTACCCCCCCTCCCACCCTTTTCCCCTCCCCCTCATCCACCTTATGTTCTTATGTTAGGTTTTACTTTATTTACCTTTATAATGAAAATTTTATTAGTTCCAAATTTTTGGTGCTGATCCTAAGATTCTTTCTTTAGCTCGATAGTTAGTACTGTCATCAATGTGCTGATACCAGATCAGAAGGAACACTGCACCTATACTTAATATCTACATGAATTGTGTCCGGATTGTCTACGGGCTTCTGGGAGTACCGTTATCATCCGGTCTTTCCCTTATTGGCTCATAAGCTCCATTTAGCAAGACTCCTGGCCTATGATCTAACTGATTTGTACTAGTTTTGAATTGTCAGGCTAAGTAGACCTTGTATTACCTTGTAATCAGCTAGTATTGTACTCACAATATATATTTGCTCTTCACCATATTGTACAAAGTCGCTTGTGAACCACTGTACTAACTTGCTTTCTGGCACCAATGTATGCAAAATCATACCCTTTGTTACAAAATCAATAAAAAGATTATAAAAAGAAGTAAAGCGTTTAGTGGCCTATTTCAGTACAGAAAGAAAAATATATACGCACTTCACTGATGCATTTATTACTGGAAAAAGAGTTTAGTGGCCTATTTCAGTACAAAAAGAAAAAATATATATGCATTTCACTTCTGCAGTTATTTGTGATGAAAGAGTTTAGTGGCCTATTTCAGTACAAAACAAAAAATATATATGCATTTCACTTCTGCAGTTATTATTATTTCAGTACAAAAATAATATATTCAGTGTTCACTTTTGCAGTTATATGTGGTAAAACCTTTAGTGACGTATTTCGGTCGAAAAACAAAATATATCTAGCACCGGTGTAGAAGAAATGGACAGCGGCACTCACCTATATGTGGTTAATAGCAGCAGCTTTAATGGACATCAAATAAGGCAGGGGGCGGACAATTCAAGAGCACGCATCAAACAGCGGCAGCCTTTTCGCTCTACATGCGCTTCCTCAGGCTGTGCGTCAATGCGTGCTTACGCCAGCGCTGTTGTCATGGAGATGAACACTCCAGACTGCGTCCGTGTAAAAGGATACATTAAAGATGTGAAAACAATAAACAACTAACAAGTAACAAACTAATAACAGATACAATGTGCACAAATGAAGAAGCATGATTCTAAACATCTATTCACAGAAACGGACTGAGGTCATTTCTATTGTTTAATCCAAGCTCCCCCAGGGCTTGTGTACGAAGGATCCACCTGGCTTCCCTCTGCAGGAGGAGGCGATGTCTGTCCCCCCCCCTGCAGAGGAGCAGGTACGATCTCCAAGCCGGAGAATGAAATACAATTTGTGTCGCCACCATGGGCTTCTCTAGCATGCTGAATAAACCTTGGGCATCCCTTCCCTGTTTTAACAGAATTAAAGTGTTCCCTCACTCTTTCGAAGAGACACCTTATGGTCTTACCAATATAAAATCGTCCGCTCAACCCAATATCACCCAGGAAGAACAGAGAGCCTTGTCCTGGCTCCACTTCCAGGATAATATTGTTGTGAAACCGGCGGACAAGGGAGGGGAATGTGGTTCTCATGTCTAAGGATTTTTATTTGAATGAAGCTATCAGACTTGGGAGATACTCGGGTGTATGAGAGGATACGGGGGGACTTTGTAGCCAGTACCCAGCAGATGCTTAAGTCCTTGATTACCAAGTATGTAGAGGTTGGTTTTCTTCCCAGTAACATGTTGGATAAGCTTGTCCCATCATCCCCAGCCAGACCATCTTGGTACTTTGTTCCGAAAGTCCACAAGTCACTGAGCCACCCCCCGGGACGCCCCATCGTCGTGGGTATTGGCTCAGTGACAAAGCCCTTGTCCAAATATGTGGACTGCCTCTTGAGACCTATTCTCACTAGTGCCCCTGCTTATCTCAGGGACACCAATGATTTTCTGTTGGCCCTTAAAGAGTTGCATTGGCAGGATGGCTACCAGCTGGTATCCCTCGATGTGGAAAGTCTCTACACCCGCATCCCTCATGATGCGGGTGTTGAGGCGGTCCTTGACATCGTGGCCAATATGGGCAAAAGTCAGATGTATTGTAACTTTATTGGTGAAGCACTTGAGTTTATTTTAACCAATAATGTATTTCAGTTTGGGAATGATTGGTACAGGCAAAAGCTGGGTACGGCCATGGGGACCCCCGTCTCCTGCACATTCGCTAATATGTACCTTGCCAGACTTGAGGATAGGTATATCTATTCCACTATGAACCCCTATTTACCCTAGTTGAAAACATATTTACGTTTCGTGGATGACGTGTTCATAGTGTGGGAGGGTACTAAGAGTGAATGCAGTGAGTTTGTTGATTTCCTTAATAAAAATGACATGGGAATGACTTTCACCCTCAACTTTGGAGGCACTAGATTGGAGTTCTTGGATGTGGCTGTCCTGGTGGAAGGCGACGGGTTGGTCACGGAGGGCTTTCGTAAGCCCTTGGCGACCAACTCCTTGCTCCACCACGACTGCTTCCATCCACAGAGTGTTAAAAAAGCCATACCTCATGGACAATTTATTAGATTGAGGCGTATTAACAGTAAAGACAGTGGCTATCGTAGTCAGGCCCAAGATCTAAAGCAGCGCCTAATGGAGAGAGGGTACCCTGAGGGACCACTGAATGTAGACATGAGGAGAGTTGAAGAGGAGTTTTCCCAGGAGAATCTACTTAAGAGCAGTAGCAGTAAGGGTAAACAGGGAGAGATACACATGAAGCCCACTAGGTTCGCTTTCTCATTCAAATATAGCCCCATGGCAGAGCGGATTCGCTCAGTGATTTTCAAAAATTGGGACATTTTGAGGAGAGATGCAACCCTAAATGAGCTTACTGAGCAGAAGCCACTTATTTCCTTTAGGAGGACCCATACCGTAAAAGACAGACTTGTTAGAAGTAGGTTCCAGCCCAGTAAGAGTAAAAACTGGCTCAACAACAATTTGCCCAACGGAAACTTCAGATGTGGGAGTTGTTCACTTTGCCCCCATAATTCCCTTAAAAAATTCATTGAGTTTGCGGGAATCCAGCATAGAGTCAACACCTTTATCAACTGCCAGAGCACGTACGTGGTATATTTACTACTGTGCCCCTGCGGACGATTTTATATTGGTAAGACCATAAGGTGTCTCTTCGAAAGAGTGAGGGAACACTTTAATTCCATTAAAACAGGGAAGGGATGCCCAACGTTTATTCAGCATGTTAGAGAAGCCCATGTTGGCTTGGAGATTGTACCTGCTCCTCTGCAGGGGGGGGGGACAGACATCGCCTCCTCCTGCAGAGGGAAGCCAGGTGGATCCTTCGTATGCAAGCCCTGGGGGAGCTTGGATTAAACGATAGAAATGACCTCAGTCCGTTTCTGTGAATAGATGTTTAGAATCATGCTTCTTCATTTGTGCACATTGTATCTGGCCTTAGTTTGTTACTTGTTACTTGTTTATTGTTTTCACATCTTTAATGTATCCTTTTACACGGACGCAGTCTGGAGTGTTCATCTCCATTACAACAGCCTGCACCAGGAGTTAAAAGGAGCGCTGGCGCAAGCACGCATTGACACTCAGCCTGAGGAAGCGCATGTAGCGCGAAACGGACGCCGCTGTTTGATGCGTGCTCTTGAATTGTCCGCCCCCTGCCTTATTTGATGTCCATTAAAGCTGCTGCTATTAACCGCATATGGGTGAGTGCCGCTGTTCATTTCTTCTACACCGGTATCATTTCTGCTTTACTCACCACCTCCAGCTGTGCACCACCAAGCATATGTGTTCTTGCCTGCCATGTGAATTGCATTGATCGTTAACGCCTACTCACTGCTGTGTGGCTGTGCCGCCCCCTACCTCACTTGTGTGGAAAATATATCTAGCGTTCACTGTTGCAGTTATATGTGGTAAAACCGATACATTTATTCTGCGTTCAGCACCGCTGTTATACTTGGTAAAGCCTTTAGTTGCGCATTTCAGTAGAAAACGAAAAAGGTATTCTTATAAAAATGTATCCTTATTAAGGAAGGGTTCACGAAAGCAGCGGCGGTAGCAGTCAGTCAGTGCGTAGTGTTGTCGGTAAAATCACCTACTCTGCGGTGCGGCAGTTTTTTGTACAGCCTCCAGAGGAGGTGAACATGGCCATATGTAGAATCTGTGAAGCGTGAATCTATGAAGAAGGTGAAGTATGGCCAGTGTGCCAATGATAGAAATATGTAGAGATCCACAGCACTCTTCCATTTCTGCAAAATATAAGTTGGTTTATTTCAAATCAGCTGCATAATGACAGCGACATTTCGACCATCTCTGGTCTTTATCAAGCAATGTGATTATAACATAAGATATGCCTTAAGAAAAAATAAAATAAAGAGTGTGTGTGACACCACCCAGGAAGTGGGGGTGTGTAATCAATATTGATATCATATCTCCACAAATGTGTCAATCATACATAAAAATATATGTGAATCAAAACAACATATGCATTCAATTCATTAAAATCATTAATAAGCCACTATGCAGAGAAGCGCGCACTAGCCGTCGGCGTGCTTCACATTCTACTGCACATTCGCTAGGTTGATAGACTATTTTCACCCTGTAGCCAATGTGAAAACAGGAGTCTGATGACGTATCCTGTTACCAAGTGCAGGGAAAAGATCGCTCTATAACCAATAGAAAAAGAGGGGAGTGCCTGATGACGCATGTTGTTACTAAGGCATATAGGCAGCTCAGCGATCTTGTCCCATCCTACTGGCAAAACTCAATACTCCCACCTGAACAAACCGAACTATAAAGCAGTACGATCTATTAATTAATATGGGGGTCTGAATAAAAGAGAAGTTAGAGAGCAGCTATATAATGGTCTGATCAAAATAAGGGGGTCAATATGGCTGGAGTCGTCGCATAGGCGTCTCCCAGTCCTCACATAAGTCCCCGAAAGAGAATCAGATGGCAGCAATCCCTACAAGGGAGTAATCAATTTTTAATTGACCCTCTACCTTACTCAAGGGGTTGCTGCAGCCATTAGACCCCAATGTCTATAGGGGGGCAGCGTACGTTAAAAAGCACGTCCCCCCTAATATTTGACATTAGCGGGGTAAAAGAGGAAAAAATAACCCCTGTATCGGGTAAAGTCATAAAAGGCTGTCCCGTAACTCAACAGTCTCATCCAACCTGTCTTACATAATTCACCCCCAATTAAGTTATAATAATCAAACTGTTTTCAGGAGTAAGAGAGGAATGTTTAATCCAGAAAGATGGCACGGGCAAACACATCCAAAATAAGTATGGATATCACAGAGGGCACCACCTAAGGAATAGCAGAGGAAAAGACGCAAATTAGTGTAAGATAAAAATATGAAAAAACATAAAACACAACAAAACATTTTTGTTGGGCACCAAACTTATGTTACAAATCGCTCGTATACATAGGGTAGTTGCAGCATACATCTATGGAACAGACTACTTAATAAAGATACCCAAGTTATAGTCCCTATTGAGGCCTTTGGGTTCTAGAGTATCCAACCTGTGGATTCACTTAAGTTCAAGTTTTTTGAATAGAGTCTCTCGGTCGCCACCACGGCTAGGGGAAGCGACCCCATCTATTATTTGGAACCTCAATTGAAAAAATGTTATGTCCACATTTAAAGAAATGTTCCGGGACAGGGAGCTCCAAAACCGCCTTACGGATCTTAGATTTTTGTTGTATGATTCTCTTATTTACCCCTTGTGTGGTTTCCCCCACAAATAATAATGACCCACAGGAGCATCGTAAAATGTAGATCACAAATGAGGAATTACATGTGAAATGTTGTCTAATGTAATACCTCTTCCCTGTTTGGGGATGCACAAAAGAGTTACCTTTAATCATGCTTCTGCAGTGGCAGCTGCCCAAACATGAGAAGCAACCCATCTTCTGATTTAGCTGTCGTGAAGATGGAAGGGAATCAGCACAAACCAATTTATCCCTTAAATTATTGCCCCTCCTATAGGACAATAACGGAGGGTTCTGTACTCTAGAACACCTGGAAAAGCCTGTGTAAGCAACCTCCGATTTTTCTTGATAATATCCGCCACCTTATTGCTAAGAGGAGAATATGTAGAAACAAATGGAACTCTAGACATTTTCCTATTCTCCTGTCTCTTATTAAGGAGTGCTTCACGTGTGGTATTTTGGGTTTTGACCTGATGCTTATTGACAGATTTTGGAGGATAACCTCTTTTTATAAACCTGTTGTTCATTTCCTGTAGTCTAGTGTGGATGTTCTGTTCATCACTGACTACTCTTCTAACCCATAGAAATTGACTATAGGGTAGAGAATTTACCATTCCCCTTGGATGCGAACTATCAAAGCGAAGTAAACTATTCCTGTCTAATAAAAAGGTCCATATTAAAATTATCTCCCTCAACATATATCAATGTGTCGAGGAACTGTAATTGTTGGGTTGAATAGACCTTAGTGAAGCAGAGTTCCTGATGTATGCTATTAAGATGGTCAGTGAACTCATGTAGCTGGGATTCTGTACCTGTCCAAATAAAGAAAATGTCATTAATGTATCGCATCAAGCACTTCACATGATTGAAGAAGCTGGACGGATACACATGTACACTTTCAAAATATGCCATATAAATATTAGCATACGCTGGGGCCACATTGGACCCCATTGCGGTCCCCCTGCATTGTATATAAAAATCATCTTTGAACAGGATATAGTTATAAGTTAAAACTGTTTCCAGCAGTGATAGAATAAACTGTGCCTTCCAGGGGGTATGATCTGATTCATATATATTGATAAATATATATATATATATATATATATATATATATATGATATATATTCATATTATACATATATATTCATATAATACTGATTCATATATATTGCCTATATTAAACAGCCTCCAAGCCCTTATCATGTTTAATTCTAGTATACAGACTCACTACATCAAATTAAACCAATATATCACCTTTAATGAAGTTAAGCTTCTGAAGTTTAAGGAGAAAATAAGAGGTATCTTTGACAAAGGAGACAAAAGTGGTCACAAACTCCTGGAGGATTTTGTCCAAAAAGACAGAAATTGGAGAAAAAAATTGAATTCATTCCAAACACAATTGGTCGTCCCGGTGGATTGTCCCTATCCTTATGGATCTTTGGTAGAACATAGATGACTGGAGTAATAGGATGTGTTGCAATCAAATAGTCATGGAGAGACTTATCAATGATATCATCTGCATACGCTTCATCGACCAAAAGTTTTATCCTCCGTATGAATTCAAATTTATGGTCATGGTCGATTTGACGGTAAACTGATGAATCATTGAGTTGATGTAAAATCTCCTGTTCGTATTTAGCTGTGTCCATAACCACTATAGCTCCTCACTTATCCGCTGGTTTTATAGAGATCTCCATTTTTGTAAGGTTAGATCTATACCTAAGTTGTGGGACCTGTGTACTAAGTTTATTAACATATTTTTGGACTAAGAAGATATATGCCTCAACTATATTGTTGTTGGAAGGTGAAGAAAAACTTGTTGATATATCATCCAATGTACCCATGGCAAAAAAGGCTTTCAGTCTCAATCTTCTAAAGAAGGCAAACAAATCTATTTCATATTTGAACCAGTCAATATACAGTTGCAATAAAAAGTATGTGAACCCTTTGGAATGATATGGATTTCTGCACAAATTGGTCATAAAATGTGATCTGATCTTCATCTAAGTCACAACAATAGACAATCACAGTCTGCTTAAACTAACAACACACAAAGAATTAAATGTTACCATGTTTTTATTGAACACACCATGTAAACATTCACAGTGCAGGTGGAAAAAGTATGTGAACCCTTGGATTTAATAACTGGTTGAACCTCCTTTGACAGCAATAACTTCAACCAAACGTTTCCTGTAGTTGCAGATCAGACTGCACAACAGTCAGGAGTAATTCTAGACCATTCCTCTTTACAGAACTGTTTCAGTTCAGCAATATTCTTGGGATGTCTGGTGTGAATCGCTTTCTTGAGGTCATGCCACAGCATCTCAATCGGGTTGAGGTCAGGACTCTGACTGGCCCACTCCAGAAGGTGTATTTTCTTATGTTTAATCCATTCTGTTGTTGATTTACTATGCTTTGGGTTGTTGTCTTGTTGCAACACCCATCTTCTGTTGAGCTTCAGCTGGTGGACAGATGGCCTTAAGTTCTCCTGCAAAATGTTGTGATAAACTTGGGAATTCATTTTTCCTTCAATAATAGCAATCCGTCCAGGCCCTGACACAGCAAACCAGCCCCGAACCATGATGCCCCCACCACCATACTTCACAGTTAGGATGAGGTTTTGATGTTGGTGTGCTCTGCCTCTTTTTCTCCACACATAGTGTTGTGTGTTTATTACAAACAACTCAACTTTAATTTCATTTGTCCACAGAATATTTTGCCAGTACTGCTGTGTAACATCCAGGTGCTCTCGTGAAAACTGTAAACGTGCAGCAATGTTTTTTTTTTGGACAGCAGTGGCTTCCTCTGTGGTATCCTCCCATGAAATCCATTCTTGTTTAGTGTTTTACGTATCGTAGATTCGCTAACAGGGATGTTAGCATATGCCAGAGACTTTTGTAAGTCTTTAGCTGACACTCTAGGATTCTTCCTCACCTCATTGAGCAGTCTGCACTGTGCTCTTGCAGTCATCTTTACAGGACGGCCACTCCTAGGGAGAGTAGCAACAGTGCTGAACTTTCTCTATTTATGGACAATTAGTCTTATTGTGGACTGATGAACAGCAAGGCTTTTGGAGATACTTTTATAACCCTTTCCAGCTTTATGCAAGTCAACAATTCTTAATCGTAGGTCTTCTGAAAGTTCTTTTGCGCGAGGCATCGTTCACATCAGGCAATGCTTCTTGTGAAAATGTCACTGGTCTTACCTTCTTGCTGTTCTCCTTCGTTTGACATGTGCTGGCGGCCATCTTGGTTTCTGGGTTTCTTGTAGCCTCCCACCCTGCGGCTTCTCCTTCCCACTGGGAGGAGCTGGATGCCTAGCGCATATATATAGGAGGTCTGTGGCTTCAGTTCCTTGCTTGGTCCTCCTGTGTTCACATGCTTCTAAGACTGCTGCTGCTTCTGGTTCCTGATCCTGGCTTCGTCTGACTACCCTGCTGGTTCCTGATCCAGGCTTCGTCTGACTACCCTGCTGGTTCCTGATCCAGGCTTCGTCTGACTACCCTGCTGGTTCCTGATCCAGGCTTCGTCTGACTACCCTTCTGGTTCCTGACCTCTGGCTTCGCAAGACCCTGCTTCGGTTTAGCCATCCGTTTGGACTTTTGCCTTACAGCTTGATTTTCAATAAAGCCTTCTTATTTCCACTTATCTCTTGTTGTACGTCTGGTTCATGGTTCCATGACATTAGGACCAAGCCATGAATTCTGACGGTACAGGGCCATCCTCGCTACCTACGCTGGTTGCCAGACTTGATCAGCAGGATCACCTGTTGGGTCGGTTCGCTGTGGCGTTGCAAACCCTGCTTGAACGCACGGCTCATTTAGCTTCCGTTGCCGATGGGTCGGTTGTCGCTCCTGGGCCCGCTCCTACTGCCGCTCCGGTTGTTGCGCCAGAGTCTACCCCGACACCTGTTGCTGCGCCTGCGGTGTTTCGAGGTATGACCGGTTCTGCCCCCCTTCCACAGCGCTTTGGGGGAGAGCCAACTCAGTGCCAAGGTTTCCTTAACCAGGTGGGCATTTATTTCGAGTTGCTGCCACATGCCTTTCCTACTGAGAGATCAAAGGTGGGCTTCTTGATCTCGCTGCTCTCGGACAAGGCCTTGGCCTGGGCCAGCCCTTTATGGGAGAACAACAATCCGGTGGTTGCCGAGTTTTCCGGTTTTGTTGCTTCTCTTCGGAAGGTATTCGATGTGCCGGCTCGTGCTGCCTCTGCTGCGAAGCTCCTTATGTCCATCAGACAGGGTTCACGATCCATAGCTGAATACGCCATTGAGTTTCGTACCCTGGCAGCAGAGGTGGGCTGGAATAATGAGGCTCTGGTCGCTGCTTTCTCTCATGGTCTCTCGGATGCCTTGAAGGATGAGGTTGCAGCTAAGGACCTACCAGTAGAGCTCGAGTCCCTTATTTCTTTCCTGATTTTGATTGACACCAGACTCAGGGAGAGACCTTCCTTTAAGGAGAGCCTGCGGAGGTCTCCTAACAGATTGGCGCCTACGTTTGCTGTCCCACCCGTGCCTCCCTCTCCTCCCACGCCTCCTGGGGATGACTTGTCTGGGGGTGAACCCATGCAGCTGGGGTTTGCTCGCCTGTCCGAGGGGGAGAGGGTACTCCGGAGACGCGAGGGCCGATGCATGTACTGTGGTCTCGGTGGGCATTTTCGGTTGGCATGCCCGAACCGTCCGGGAAACGCTCGCACCTGAGATCCTGTCGGGGGCAGATCTTGGGTGGAGTCTCCTCGCCCCCGGTTTCCCGTGTTGACAAACCACTGATTACTGTTGTCCTCTCCTGGGTCGGGGGCTCGGTGACGTACCCAGGCGTTGGTGGACTCTGGTGCTGGTGGTTTGTTCATTGATAGTGTGTTCGCTGCCGCCAATTCCATTCCTCTGCAGCCTCGAGGTTCCCCACTGGCTCTTGAGGCGATAGACGCAGACCCCTTCTGCCGCCACCCGTGACTCAGGAGACCCTTCCAGTGGGGATGGCCATTGGTGCCGTTCACAGAGAGTCGGTCTGTCTCCAGGTTATTTCGTCTCCACACTACTCGGTGGTCTTGGGGTACCCCTGGCTCCAGAAGCATAATCCGACTTTCGATTGGAGATCGGCCGAGATCCTCTCGTGGTCACCGCAGTGTGGGGCTAGTTGCATTCATGGGCCTGTCAAGTTGCTGTGTACTTCCTCGGACTCCCTGTTGCCTCCTGAATACGAGGAGTACCGGGATGTATTCGATAAGGTGCGTGCGGTTGCCCTACCTCCGCACCGCCCATACGATTGTGCCATAGAGTTACAATCTGGTGCCGTTCCTCCTCGTGGCAAAGTCTATCCACTGTCGGTAGCGGAGAATGAGGCCATGGAGGAGTACGTGAGGGAGGCGCTTTCACGCGGACACATTCGCAAATCCTCGTCCCCGGCAGGGGCTGGATTTTTCTTTGTGAAAAAGAAGGGCGGTGAGTTGAGGCCTTGCATCGATTACAGGGGTCTCAATCGCATCACGATCAAGAACGCTTACCCGATACCCTTGATTTCCGAGCTGTTCGATCGCCTCAAAGGGGCCACGGTCTTTACCAAACTCGACCTGAGGGCGGCATATAACCTGGTAAGGATCAGGGCGGGTGATGAGTGGAAGACCGCGTTTAACACCAGGACCGGTCATTATGAATCCTTGGTTATGCCCTTTGGGTTGTGCAATGCGCCCGCAGTCTTCCAGGAATTCATCAACGATGTTTTCCGTGACCTGTTGCAGCAGTGTGTGGTGGTCTATTTGGATGACATCTTGGTATATTCTGAATCCATGGAGGCCCACATTCTGGATGTCAGACGAGTGTTGCAACGGTTACGAGAGAACAAGCTGTTCGGTAAGCTTGAGAAATGCGAATTTCACCGATCCCAGGTAACCTTCTTAGGTTACATCATTTCCGCTGAGGGGTTCTCCATGGATCCTGAGAAGGTTTCGGCTGTCTTACAGTGGCCCCAGTCCAGTGGTCTTCGTGCCCTGCAGCGCTTTTTGGGCTTCGCCAATTATTATCGGAAGTTCATCAGGGACTTTTCCATGCTAGCCAAGCCTCTCACGGATCTGACCAGGAAGGGCAGTAATCCCCAGGTCTGACCGCTCGAGGCCATCCGAGCTTTTGAGGCTCTAAAGTCCGCCTTTGTGTCGGCTCCGATTCTGTCGCATCCCAACCCTGGGTTGCCTTTTGTCCTCGAGGTGGACGCGTCTGAGACGGGAGTAGGCGCCCTTCCTGTCTCAGCGTAGAACACCAGAGGGTCCTCTGCTTCCTTGTGGGTTTTACTCCCGGAAACTGTCTTCCGCGGAGTGCAACTATCAGATTGGTGACAGGGAGTTATTGGCCATCGTGCAGGCCCTTAAAGAATGGAGGCACTTGCTCGAGGGCTCGGTGGTTCCGGTTCTCATCCTGACGGACCACAAGAATCTGACCTACCTCTCTGAGGCCAAGAGATTGACACCACGTCAGGCCAGATGGGCTCTGTTCTTGTCACGTTTTAATTACGTGGTCTCCTACCTACCCGGTTCCAAGAACATCAGAGCGGATGCCTTATCACGGCAGTACTCCGAGCTGTCCGGGGAGGAGTCGATTCCGACTTCGGTCATACCTCCGAATCAGATCCTGGCCGCTATTCGCACCAGCCTGACCTCTCCCCTGGGTGAGCAGATTTTGGCGGCTCAATCTGGTGCTCCCTCTGGGAGACCCAACGGCAGATGTTTTGTGCCTGAGGAGTTGCGCACTCGGTTGTTGCGAACCTACCATAACTCCAAGGCCGCGGGGCATCCTGGAAAGAATCAGCTGTCCTGGGCTGTTTCACGTCTGTTCTGGTGGCCTTCTCTACGTTCCGACATCGCCGCATATGTAGCGGCATGCTCCGTTTGTGCCCAGAGTAAGTCCCCTCGGCACCTTCCGTTGGGCCTTTTGCAACCCATAGCCACCGGGGAGCGTCCATGGTCACACCTGGGGATGGATTTCATTGTGGACCTCCCTGCATCCCGAGGCCATATGGTCATTCTCATGAGTGTGGATCGGTTTTCCAAAATGTGCCACTGTGTTCCTCTCAAGAAGTTACCCTCTGCACAAGAGTTGGCCTCGATTTTTGCCAGGGAGGTCTTCCGGTTGCACGGTTTGCCCAAGGAGATTGTGTCGGATCGGGGGAGTCAGTTTGTGTCCAGGTTCTGGCGCGCCTTTTGCTCCCAGTTGGGGATCCATCTCTCTTTCTCCTCGGCCTACCACCCTCAGTCCAATGGGGCCGCAGAACGATCCAATCAGGCCTTGGAGCAATTCCTTCGTTGCTATGTCTCCGATCACCAAGACAATTGGGTTGACCTCCTGCCTTGGGCTGAGTTTGCCAGGAACACGGCGGTGAACTCTTCCTCTGGGAAGTCTCCCTTCATGGCCAATTATGGGTTCCAACCTGCCGTGTTACCGGAGGTATTCTCTCCCCAGGATATTCCGGCTGTGGAGGATCACCTTTCCGTCCTACGTGCTTCTTTGGTACAGATCCAGAGGTCCCTTGAGGTCTCTGCGCAGCGCCAGAGACTCCAGGCTGATCGCAGACGAGCGCCCGCTCCTTCCTACCAGGTCGGAGACCGCGTATGGTTGTCCACCCGCAACCTCAACCTTCGTGTGCCCACTCCCAAGCTGGCGCCTCGCTTTGTTGGTCCCTTCCGAGTGCTTCGCAGGGTAAACCCGGTAGCCTATGCCCTTGCGCTTCCTCCTGGCATGCGGATCTCCAACGTGTTTCATGTCTCCCTGTTGAAGCCACTGGTGTGTAATCGTTTCACTTCCTCGGTTCCTCGGCCTCGTCCGGTCCAAGTGGGCAATCGTGAGGAGTATGAGGTGAGCAATATCCTGGACTCACGCCTGGTCCGCGGTCGGGTGCAGTTTTTGGTCCATTGGCGTGGTTATGGTCCAGAGGAGCGTTCCTGGGTTCCCTTCGCAGATGTCCATGCTCCTGCCTTGCTCCGAGCCTTCCACGCACGCTTCCCTCAGAAACCGTTCCTTACTCCGCGGAGGAGGGGCCCTTGAGGGGGAGGTACTGTCATGGTCTTACCTTCTTGCTGTTCTCCTTCGTTTGACATGTGCTGGCGGCCATCTTGGTTTCTGGGTTTCTTGTAGCCTCCCACCCTGCGGCTTCTCCTTCCCACTGGGAGGAGCTGGATGCCTAGCGCATATATATAGGAGGTCTGTGGCTTCAGTTCCTCGCCTGGTCCTCCTGTGTTCACATGCTTCTAAGACTGCTGCTGCTTCTGGTTCCTGATCCTGGCTTCGTCTGACTACCCTGCTGGTTCCTGATCCAGGCTTCGTCTGACTACCCTGCTGGTTCCTGATCCAGGCTTCGTCTGACTACCCTGCTGGTTCCTGATCCAGGCTTCGTCTGACTACCCAGCTGGTTCCTGATCCAGGCTTCGTCTGACTACCCTTCTGGTTCCTGACCTCTGGCTTCGCAAGACCCTGCTTCGGTTTAGCCATCCATTTGGACTTTTGCCTTACAGCTTGATTTTCAATAAAGCCTTCTTATTTCCACTTATCTCTTGTTGTACGTCTGGTTCATGGTTCCATGACAGAAAAGCAAACCTAGAACTGGTGTGTTGTTTTTATAGGGCAGGGCTGCTGTAACCAACACCTCCAATCTCATCTCATTGATTGGACTCCAGTTGGCTGACACATCACTCCAATTAGCTCTTGGAGAAGTCATTAGTCTAGGGGTTCACATACTTTTTCCACCTGCACTGTGAATGTTTACATGGTGTGTTCAATAAAAACATGGCAACATTTAATTCTTTGTGTGTTATTAGTTTAAGCAGACTGTGATTGTCTATTGTTGTGACTTAGATGAAGATCAGATCACATTTTATGACCAATTTGTGCAGAAATACATATTATTCCAAAGGGTTCACATACTTTTTCTTGCAACTGTATGTAGTGGGACAAAATGAAATTTGAAAGAATTTGACAGAATGACATTTCCCTTGTCAAGAAGGGAAAGGTTGAGATAAGAAAAGGTATATGAAGAGATATTTACCACCAATGTGTCTATCTTGCTTTGTAGTGAGGGGGATCCTTTTGTACAGTCGCTTGTCCCCTCCGACTCGGATCCATAGGTTGTTTCTTGGATCTGGTGACCATATTGTTGCCTCCATAGTCTGTGTTTACGTCTTCCTCTCCTTTGATTTTTCCATTTGTCCGTCTTTGTCCTAAAATGCAGGCATCATCGCTAAGATCCTCAGAAGACTCAGTTATTGCAGTTCCCATGTCTCCTCTCCTGTTCGGACTTCGAGGTCTGGACTTAGTTCTCCTCGGCTGGTTCATCTGTCGTCCTGTAGGTTGTTTCCTATAGACATCCCCTTTATGGTAATCTTCCATGTCTCTGTGCCATTTTTGGCGTTTTGTTGTCTCTATATTGTTGCGATATTTTAATAAATCAGAACTTAGTTTTTCATTCAACTCAGAAAAATCAGCCTTGGACAATAATGTCCCAATCTGTGTTTTCAGCTGCTCAATACGTTTTTTATTTTCCTGTATTTCAGCCTGTAGATAGTCCCTGTTTAATAGCATGATGGCCATGGAATAACGGTTAGAAAATAATTCAAACTTGGCACAAAAGTCCTTGTTTATTAGGTAAGAGAATCGGTCTAAGGTGGGATCTAAGACCCCTGGGAATCCGTTCAGCTTTATAGTACTCTTGCACTGTAGATGAATGGAGTTTATCGCCATATGTTTGCATGTTCGGCGAATAGCGAACACGCAAAGTTTGCGGCGAACCGCAAGGCCATCACTATTCCCTATAAATGAATAGACTAAGTGGCCACTTTGTGGCCTCCTCGTACTGCTGCTAACTCTACAATCTCTCATCGTTGTGCCACTCTGTGGCCCCCTTATGCTGCTGCCACGTCCACAATCTCTCATCGTCGTGCCACTCTGTGGCCTCCTCATGCTGCTGCCACCTGCACACTACACACTACACTGTCATTGTGCCACTCGGTGGCTTCCTCATACTGCTGAAAACTCCAGACTCTATCATTGCGCCACTTGGTGGGCTTCTCCTGATGCTGCTACTGCTGCTTCCGCCACCTCCAGACTCTCTCATTGTGCCTCTCTGTGGCCTACTGATGCTGCCTCCACCTCCACACTTTGCCACTATGTGGTCTCCTGATGCTGCTGCCACCTCCACACTTGGTCATTGTGCTACCCTGTGGCCTCCTTCTGATGCTGTTGCCGCCGCCACCTCCGCACTCTGTCATTGTACCACTCTGTGGCCTACTACTGATGCTGCTGCTGCCGCCACCTCCAGCCTCTGTTATTGTGGCACTAGATGGCCTCCTCATACTGCTGAAAACTCCAGTCTCTATCATTCTGCCAATTGGTAGCCTTCTCCTGATGCTGCTACTGCTGCTGCGGCCTCCTCCAAACTCTGTCATTGTGCCACTCGGTGGCTTCCTCAATCTCACACTGCTTCCACCTCCACACTCGGTTATTGTGCCACTCGGTGGCCTCCTCATACTGCTGCTACCTCCACACGCTGTCATTGTGCCACCCTGTGACTTCCTCATGCTGCTGCCACCTCCACACTCTGTCAGTCTGCCACTCGGTGGCCTTCTCTTGATGCTGCTACTGCTGCCACCTCCAGATGCTGTCATTGTGCCACTCGGTGGCCTCTTCATACTGCTGCAAACTCCAGACTCTATCATTGTGCCACTCTGTGGCCTCCTGATGCTGCTGCCACTTCCACAATGTCATTGTGCCACTCTGTGGTCTCCTCATGCTGCCACCACTTCCAGACTGTGTCATTGTGCCACTATGTGGCCTCCTGATACTGCCACAACCTCCAGACCCTGTCATTGGGCCACTCTGTGGTCTCCTCATGCTGTTCCCACCCTCCCCACTTCATGACTGGGCCACTATTTTGCCTTTCGGCCTGGCTGACATTGTCATTTGTTTGACCCTTCTTCTGATCTGTCAGAAGGAAGGAAAAATGAGATGCACAACGGATCCTGTCTGTGTAGTAGCTGTAAGGCCTGTGTCATTCCATCAGAATTGGCGTATGATTTGGTAACCAAAAGCAGGAGTGGGTACAAAACACAGAAGACATGCAAATATTCCATTCATGTGTCATCTCTGTTTTAGATCCACTCCTGTTTTTTTGGAGCATTAGCAATACTGATGGATTATTGAGCAAATACTGACCGAGTGAAGGTGTATGTTCCACAGACAGTATCCGTTTTTTGTGGATTATTGTTACGACAGATCAGAGTAAGAGCAAAATAATCAGTGACATCAACACAAACTTACTGTTGACACGCTCTCCACTCTGTCGGGGGAGCGCTACTTGTATAAGCGTTTAATTGAACAGGTTCTGTAGACATCTATGTGGAATCAGCTGACGGCGGTGTAAAAGGAGTGCGCTTCTTCTTGACGCTAACATCGACCTGTAAGGCTGAGTTCATACTTGAGTTATTTGGTCAGTTTTGGCCCCGTGACTCCCCTAATAAGTGAAGTGTGCAGTGTTTCTAAGAGCGACGCCTGTCATACGGACTCACAGTATTATTTCACTACCAAAGCAGATTCCCTATGCGTGTTACTACAAGGCACAATGTTCAACACTGCTATAAAGGCTCTCAGCAGCCAGAAAATAGTGTTTTTTTAACGTAATTCGCCGCAAATATATTCGGATGGAAATACATTTTTCCCGAAAAATTCGGCGAACCAGTGAATCAAATTCTTAAAAAAAAATGTAAATCTCTAATCTTGTCCTTATATGTCATCCAGACACAGTATTACTTACTTCACACTATACACTTACCTGGGTATTATTGATACTTCTACATGATTTGGGTCACATAGCACCTCCCCTCTTTATGATATATAATTGGAGATAAACTTACTTTTTGGTACATGAGTCCTCTACCTTTGCTATGTTTATTATTGGCAACCACCATTTTTCCTCAACAACACTCTCCAGGTGTCATACCTCCCCAACAAGATTATTTCTCATAGAGTACCTATCTTGATAGTGATTAGATAGGCCATTAGCTTATGAGGAACACCACATAAATGATTTTTAATTTTCCCATTATCCATTATGGATTACTTTGTTGTTTGAATCATGTATTTATCACATGATTTTTCATATTGCCCCTACTAATCATGTTAAAGTACCATACTTTCTACATTTGATTTGTATAATTTCACCCACATACTATCATGCAATTATTAATTATGCCATTATAAATCATGTCATTTTGGATCAAACCTACTTGGTAAATGATATATCAGCTACAATCTATTTACATTGTTCCTTTTAAATCTTGGAAAAATTATGCATCAATACACTATGCATTTTTAATTATCGATCAGTTAAAGGGATTCTGTCACCTCGTTTTCGGTTATAGAGCTGCGGACATGCAAGTCTAGATCGCTGCTAGCATGTTCGCAATATACCGGTCCTATAGGGCTGTGTCCTTTTATTTTGTTTAAAAAATGATTTTAGAGATATGCAAATGAGCCTTGTAAGGTGCCCAAGGAGCTGTACGAACCTTCCTGGTGCCCAGCCACACCCCCCTGTGAAGGAGCCCAGCGCCGCCTATGTCCTCTAAATCTTTTGTCACAGTTAGATTGCTGTAATCTCGCGATGTGCAAGCTCGCGCATGCGCAGTGCCGGTATAGTGTTTCTTCCCTGTGCTGGCATCAGCCTCAGGGAAGGAACTGCACATGCGCGAGCTCGCGCATCGTGAGATTACGGCAAACTAACTGTGACGAAAGGAGGAGATTAGGATGACATAGGCGGTGCTGGGCTCCTTCATAGTGGGGCGGTGGCTGGGGACCAGGAAGGTTCATACAGCCCCTTGGGCACCTTACAAGGCTCATTTACATATCTCTAAAATAACTTTTTGAACAAAATAAAAGGACACAGCCCTATAGGATCGGTATATTGCGGACATGCTAGCAGCGATCTAGCCGTGCATGTCCGCAGCTCTATAACCGAAAACAAGGTGACAGAATCTCTTTAATTACCATTGTACAATATTTTATGACATATTGGGTCCTGAGTGCACCACTTATATTTATTTTGACTTTATATATTTAGGCAGTGATCAAGGTCCAGGTAGGACCGAAACGTAGGCCTGTGCCATGCAAATTAACTGAATGTAATAAATACATTTCTCAAGTCATATCTTAAGTCGAGTGCCGTGGTCTTCTCTTCTATTACTTTTGGAAACTTACCCTACCACAGAGCACCAAAAAACCAATAGAAGTGGAGTGCCAACCATTCCTTTTTGACTATCTTGAGAATAGATCATCAATATCAGGAGCCTGGAAAGCCCCTTTAAATAGTGAACATCTCCATTGGGACTTGAGGACTGAAGTCCACTCAATGTAATGCAATTGCTTCGGAGTCCTTGCATTCATAAAGTCCCACCTAAACCTGCTCCTGCTCCTGATGCCCTAGACACAGTATAGAAAGAAAGCTGTTATTTAACCATGGGAATGTGGGGGATAGCCACAGCTCCTCAATATCAGGACTCCCGTTTTTGACTTGTGCTGGATCTTCTCACCAGGGATTTTATGAAAATGAATGATAAAAAAAAAATATTATGTAAGCCTGCATTTGAATCAGGCTCCTCAATAGAACAACATAAACCTGGTGCCAGATATCTTTTCAGAGCAGCAGTTGAAGTACCCAATAACAAAGTGAATGTCTTGATACAACCTAATTACAGTAGCTTGCTGCCTTATTTAAACCCCGTGTGACAGACATCTCTTCTGAAACTTATTGGCTTTGTATAGAGTTACACAGAAACTAATATCCAAGAATTATCTTTAGGTTTCCTTAAGGAGAGAAAAAAAGCTGCATTTTTCAGACAATGATAAGACAAGCAGCAGAACATTCATTATTACTGGTTCAGCTGTTCGACCTTGACTGATAATCCTCGTAAGCCCTCAGTTCACCAGCCTCCTGCGAAGTCTGCAAATTGTGTGGGATCTTTGGACACAGAAAATTAAATCACCAACAGTGAGTGTCCTCAGAAACCAGATAAATAATATGCAGAGCACAATTTAGAAAGATTTAGCAGCTGTTTGGAGGCTGCTTGAATTAATTCATTAATGCTAACTTTGAGAAAAATGTATTTACAGTACAATTTTACAGACAATAAGAACACAAGGACATGCTGGCGTGGATGTGAAAATGGAATCATAAGTCATGGGAAACAAGGCAGGAGAAATTCAATTCTGCTGTCCGTTTTAAATGACTTGCTGTGTTCGGGGTTTTAAAGATTTATACACATCCAACTCATTTATTTGTGAAAGTCTTGGCAAAAAGTAGAACATTTCATAAGAAACAAACAGGTACATGTATGAAACATAAAATATACTTCCACGTAATGACATTGATTTGCCCTATAGCAAGAAATAAAAGGGTCAATAATATCTTTTTTTTTTTTTGATCGTTAATGCAAAAAAGAGAGAATGGAAAGCATGTGATAGGCAGGACAACATAAAACAGACAGGGAAAAGGAGCAGCTCACCTATGGTAGTTTTGCTCAGGGCACAACAACGTATATAGCGATATTACGGGGATCCTCTGGTTGCATCGCCCCAAGAGAGTTAAGGCAGTGCTGGAAAATATTGGTGGCCACACAAAATATTGACACTTTGGGCACAATTTGGCCATTTTCACTTTTGTGAGCATTTTAGACATAAATGGCTGTGTGTTGAGTTTTTTTTAGGGCACACGAAATCTACACTGTTATACAAGCTGTACACTGACTACTTTACGTTGTATCAAATTATCAGATCTTCAGTGTTGTCCCATGAAATCGACTTGTCATGTCTTGTAATGCCATTCAAATTACAATAAAAGGATATTATTCATAAATATGTATAAAATTATAAATTAAGGGGGTATTCTATTTACGTTACGTTAAGTTATTTCCTAGTCAACTAATAGGGCATAACTCATTGGTGTGGGTCTGACCACTGGGATACCCACCAATCAAGAGAATGGGGTACTTTTGTCTGCAGCTGGAATAGGGCGCTGGTTGAGTATGCGCATAATCACTCTATTAAAAAGACTATGCAACTGTCGGAGATAGCCAAGCATCTCCATTAGGTCGTGACTGTGATATGTGACTACAATTTAGCTACAGTGCCAACAGAAAGTCTGAGGTAGTCTGAGAAACACCTCCTATCTCATCATTGGATGAGGATGCTGCTCTCTCCTTGCCCACCTCAGCTCTGGCTGCTGTATATCAAGACAAAAGCCCCCACAGCAAGGGAAGATTAATGATAAACTACAGACTGCTAAACGGTAACTGATTGACATGCATTTAATTAGGCACTTCAGCATGAGTAAGGAAAGTCTAGAGAGTCATATTAAAGGGGTTGTCCAGTTTGAGCTGAACCCGGACATACCCAGAATTTTACCCGGTCATACCCCCTGATGTTAGCATCGGACCATGTCATGCTCCAATGTGCTCCCTTGCCGTGCACTGGATCATTAAGGGCAAGGGCTCTTTTATTTACAACACACGGCTGTGCATTGCAACAACATGCATAGCAGTATGCTCGGTGATGTTACCGGCTCTGATGGGCGGGGTTTACCGATTCCCTAGCCATTTTACAGGCTAGGGCAGGGCTAAAGCCAGCCCATCAGTGCCGGTGATGTCACCGGGCTCACTGTGGTGCGGAAGTCTCTGCCTGTCATCCCAATGGAGAGCCTGCTACATCACCGGAACTCCAAAAAATGCTTTTGCCCTGTTCGATTTAGAGCAGGGCAAAGGAGAGCATTAGAGCATGAACTGCTCCAATGCTCAAGTCAGGGAGGCTGCCTGGGTAAAAATGGGGATATGTCCAGGTTCAGCTCTGAACAGGGACAACCCCTTTAAGTGGCCCATTTTCGGGAAGAATTGGATTGGATATTGGATTTTTTCAGCACCAGCAATGTAATTCTTTATTTTGAACATTTATCCCACACGCCAGCTCATATTTTAACTTTGAACACCATATTTTAACTTTGAACACTTTAACAAATTATTACAATTACAGAAAGTTATAACTAGAGATGAGCAAAGTTTTAAAAATTTTGATTTGGACGCTTTCCCACTGGGCTTGGTGATGGGAGGCCAGGTGCATTCCTAAGGCGGTCGTCCCTAGGTGAGTGTTGGGCTTACCGCGACTTATGCGTTGACAGCACAGACTGCAGATGGCAACACTTTTGTCAGCAGCTGACACCCTAATAAAATCCTACACTGCGGAGCCATGTGCCAGCGTTCTGGGAGCACAAGATGTGACCGTGCATGGTGGATGGCTGGCTCCAGAAACATTTGCAATCTGCTTTTTGCCTCCGGTGCACTGTAAGTTCTGCCTGTTTCTTCTCCTTCTCCTCCTTATCTGCTGCTCCGTCTCCACCTCTGAACTTCCCTCCTCTTCCTCTCTTGTGGGCACCCACGTGACGTCCATCGACACGTCATCATCGTCACCTTCACCACCACTGACATTTGAGATCTCGGAGTAGGCAGCAATAGCCGGAACCACCCTCCTTGGGCTCTTCTTGGTACTGTCGTCAGACTGCTGGGTGGCGGCCGTTGCTACCTCCTCTTCCTCATCTGATGCCAAGAATGGCTGCGCATCGGTAAGGTCTGGGAATGGATGGGAAAATAATTCCTCTGCCTCGAGTGGAGGGGTTATGGTGGTGGTGTCTTTTGGGGTGCACACAGCACAGAGTAAGGAGGGTACAGAAGCGAAGGGCTAAATAAGCCACTCAACCAACTCTGGTGCATCTTTTGACATAATCACACGCATCTTCTACAACTTCCCACTTAGGCTCTGGCCTGGTGCACATGCCTGACCCCTTCTACCCCTGTGTAATGGCCTGCCTCTTCCTCTGCCTGTCATTTTCAAAATGACCCTATGCCAAAGTCCCTACAGAAGAACAATATCTGTGGAAGCAGGTATATCGCAGGCCTCAATCATTATTTGGTGAAAGCTGGTATATTGCACCCCTCAATCAGTATTTTGTGGAAGCAGTTATATAGAACCCCTTAATCAGTATTTTGTAGAAGCAGGTATATTGCACCCCTCAATCAGTATTTTATGGAAGCAGGTATATCGCACCCTTTTATCAGTATTTTGTGGAAGCAGGTATATAGAACACCTGAATCAATATTTGGTAGAAGCAGGTATATCGCACCCCTCAATCTGTATTTTGTGGAAGCAGGTATATTGTACCTTTCAATCAGTATTTTGTGGAAACAGGTATATAGAACTTCTGAATAAATATTTGGTGGAAGCAGGTATATCGCACCCCTCAATCAGTATTTTGTGGAAGCCGGTGTATCGCAGGCCTCAATAAATATTTGGTGGAAGCAGGTTTATCGCACCCCTCAATCAGTATTTAGTGAAAACAGGTATATAGAACCCCTGAATCAATATTTGGTAGAAGCAGGTATATTCCACCACTCAATAAATATTTGGTGGAAACAGGTGTATCGCCACCCTCAATCAGTATTTTGTGAAAACAGGTATATAGAACATCTGAATAAATATTTCGTAGAAGCAGGTATATCGCACCCTTTTATCAGTATTTTGTGGAAGCAGGTATATAGAACACCTGAATCAATATTTGGTAGAAGCAGGTATATCGCACCCCTCAATCTGTATTTTGTGGAAGCAGGTATATTGTACCTTTCAATCAGTATTTTGTGGAAACAGGTATATAGAACTTCTGAATAAATATTTGGTGCAAGCAGGTATATCGCACCCCTCAATCAGTATTTTGTGGAAGCCGGTGTGTCGCAGGCCTCAATAAATATTTGGTGGAAGCAGGTTTATCGCACCCCTCAATCAGTATTTTGTGAAAATAGGTATGTAGAACCCCTGAATCAATATTTGGTGGAAGCAGGTATATTCCACCACTCAATAAATATTTGGTGGAAGCAGGTGTATCGCACCCCTCAATCAGTATTTAGTGAAAACAGGTATATAGAACCCCTGAATCAATATTTGGTAGAAGCAGGTATATTCCACCACTCAATAAATATTTGGTGGAAACAGGTGTATCGCCACCCTCAATCAGTATTTTGTGAAAACAGGTATATAGAACATCTGAATAAATATTTCGTAGAAGCAGGTATATCGCACCCTTTTATCAGTATTTTGTGGAAGCAGGTATATAGAACACCTGAATCAATATTTGGTAGAAGCAGGTATATCGCACCCCTCAATCTGTATTTTGTGGAAGCAGGTATATTGTACCTTTCAATCAGTATTTTGTGGAAACAGGTATATAGAACTTCTGAATAAATATTTGGTGCAAGCAGGTATATCGCACCCCTCAATCAGTATTTTGTGGAAGCCGGTGTGTCGCAGGCCTCAATAAATATTTGGTGGAAGCAGGTTTATCGCACCCCTCAATCAGTATTTTGTGAAAATAGGTATATAGAACCCCTGAATCAATATTTGGTGGAAGCAGGTATATTCCACCACTCAATAAATATTTGGTGGAAACAGGTGTATCGCCACCCTCAATCAGTATTTTGTGAAAACAGGTATATAGAACATCTGAATAAATATTTCGTAGAAGCAGGTATATTGCACCCCTCAATCAGTATTTGTGGAAGTAGGTGTATCGCACCCCTCAATCAGTATTTTGTGAAAGCAGGTATATCGCACCAATCAATCAGTATTTTCTGGAAACAGGTAACGATTTTGTAGAGTGTGGAAAAAAACCTCCCTGGCTGTGAGCTCTGTGCTGCAATTAGACAGCACTACAGCTTGGGAGAAGGAACGCCCAGGGAGAAACAGGGCACACTCCACCTAGTATACCAATTTGTTGAAAATACCGGGGGGCATAGCGGGAGAATGGAGCAGCACCCCAGAATAATAGTAAGTGCAGTGAGTTCCCTGGGCGCCGCTCTACACAGTCTGATAATGATCTTACAATGTTTGGACCGATGAATGGTCCTCTTTAAAATCTTTCAGTTACTGCTCACAGATCAGAGGTACAATTAGCATCTCTTTGCCAAAGACTCTTCCTGCTCCCATGCCAGGTTACGTAACCATCAATCTGGTATTCTCCTGACAGAACCTCATAAAAACTCCCTTTCTGTAGTAGGAGCAGCTCCAACCCAGCATGAATCCTCACACCTTAAGCCTCGTCAGAAAGCTTCAAAAGAAAAGGAAACATCTGTATCAGACAGCTGGATTCCATAGATTTCATAATTCTTCCCATATTTCCACATATTTAATGGGTTAGGAAAATACGAAATGAACCATCTCTTCAGAGGTTGTTCGGGTTATTCTAACCCACCTTCCAGGAAACCCGCAGGCAAATCAGAGATTCCCAATCTGAGATATAAAGGTTCTCAGGCACACTGTATTGTCGTCCAGTCATATTTGGTATCAGATGATGTGTAAAATTGTACTGATTATGAATATGAACTCTACTTCTTAATTTGACCTACGGGTACTGAGAAACTGGCACATCAAAGATTCTGCCAGATGTTCTCTGTCCAGGCCAGGAACTGCCCCTCTTCCAATTTCACAAGGCGGGACTTGTGTGTGTTACAGCCACTCCAAGCTACAGAGTGGGTAAAACACCGTGACACTCAGGTCCTGGCGTCCTTCATCTATCATCTAAAGTCGACTAACATCACTACCGCCCACTGGGGACGGGCACAACGCCATCTTGGATTATTCTTTACAAAGACTTTGCCTTTTACTGGACTCTACCATGGTAATTCAGAACTTTACAGACATTCTATTCCATTCCACCTCTTACCTATTTCTATCCAACCAATCTGTTCGACTGGCAGGTATATTTATCTGTCAGTTTTAATGTATATATTTTTTGTGTATAGTTTTTAGAATAAAACTAATGATTTAATTGTTCCAGTTTTGCCTTTGTTACTTGATTATCTGGTCTATGCTAAAAAAAACTCTGTCCTCAGAATAGACATACTACCGCATTGTCTTATTTCTATAAATTGTTAATTGGTTAGCTAGGTTGCAAATAACCGTTTTTCCCTTTAGGATTAGCTAGCCGGGGTCTCTTCGCCCCATTCAATACGAAGAGTGGTGGCAGCAAATTAATTTGATTTCCAGTGTGAAATCAATAATTTATTTTTTCCGATTGTATCATGTATGGGCACACCAACCAATCTTAAACGTCTACTGTGCTCACAGTGGATTCGCCTCCAGAAGTCTCTAGTGGACGAGACCTGTATGGCAACTGTGGCATAGTACGACGGGATTGGCGGGTGGTTGTCAAACCGATGTAGTAGAATTAACACTCAAGCTTTCTGAGATGTGTTATCTAAACGAAGCAAACACCTTCAATTGCTTTTCAATGGCTTTTGTTTCAAGACAACACGATGATTTAAGAAATTTCAGTTAAGCGTTTGAGTGCTAACCCTGCTACATCTGTAAAAGCAGGTATATCCCATCCCAAATCAGTATTTTGTGGAAACACAGGTTTATAGAACTTCTGAATAAATATTTGGTGCAAGCAGCTGTATTGCACCCCTTAAAGGGGTTCTGCACCTTCATTCCTCTGGATAGATCATCAGCTTCTGATCGGCGGGGGTCCGACACCCGCCAATCAGCTGTTTGAGAAGGCAGCGGCCGCCCGCCCACTGACGTCACGACTTGTATCAACTAGAGTGGGCGCGGCTAAGCTCTGTTCACTTGAATGGAGCTTAGCCGCGCCCACTCTAGTTGATACAAGTCGTGACGTCAGTGGGCGGGCGGCCCGGCGGTAAACAGTGAGAAGGCCGCGGCGCTGCTGGAGCGCCGTTGCCTTCTCAAACAGCTGATCGGCGGGGGTCCCAGGTGTCGGACCCCCGCCGATCAGAAGCTGATGATCTATCCAGAGGATAGATCATCAGTTAAATAAAAGTGCAGAACCCCTTTAATCAGTATTTTGTGGAAACAGGTATATAGAACCCCTGAATCAATATTTGGTGGAAGCAGGTATATCGCACCCCTCAAACCTCAATCAGCATTTTGTGGCAGCAAGTATATCAAACCCCTTAATCAGTATTTTGTAGAAGCAGGTACATTGCATCCCTCAATCAGTATTTTGTGGAAGCAGGTATATAGAACCCTTTAATCAGTATTTTGTAGAAGCAGGTGTATTGCACCCCTCAATCAGTATTTTGTGGAAGCAGGTATATAGAACCCCTTAATCAGTATTTTGTAGAAGCAGGTATATCCCACCCCTCAATCAGTATTTTGTGGAAACGGGTATATAGAACACCTGAATCAATATTTGGTGGAAGCAGGTATATCGCACCCCTCAAACCTCAATCAGCATTTTGTGGCAGCAAGTATATCAAACCCCTTAATCAGTATTTTGTAGAAGCAGGTACATTGCATCCCTCAATCAGTATTTTGTGGAAGCAGGTATATAGAACCCTTTAATCAGTATTTTGTAGAAGCAGGTGTATTGCACCCCTCAATCAGTATTTTGTGGAAGCAGGTATATAGAACCCCTTAATCAGTATTTTGTAGAAGCAGATATACTGCACCCCTCAATCAGTATTTTTTGAAAGCAGGCACATCAAACCCCTTATTTTAGTATTTTGTGGAAACAGGTATACCGCACCCCTCAATCAGTTTTTTGGGGGCAAAAGGCATATCACACCCGTTGCAAATACAGGGAGTGCAGAATTATTAGGCAAGTTGTATTTTTGAGGATTAATTTTATTATTGAACAACAACCATGTTCTCAATGAACCCAAAAAACTCATTAATATCAAAGCTGAATATTTTGGGAAGTAGTTTTTAGTTTGTTTTTAGTTTTAGCTATTTTAGGGGGATATCTGTGTGTGCAGGTGACTATTACTGTACATAATTATTAGGCAACTTAACAAAAAACAAATATATACCCATTTCAATTATTTATTTTTACCAGTGAAACCAATATAACATCTCAACATTCACAAATATACATTTCTGACATTCAAAAACAAAACAAAAACAAATCAGTGACCAATATAGCCACCTTTCTTTGCAAGGACACTCAAAAGCCTGCCATCCATGGATTCTGTCAGTGTTTTGATCTGTTCACCATCAACATTGCGTGCAGCAGCAACCACAGCCTCCCAGACACTGTTCAGAGAGGTGTACTGTTTTCCCTCCTTGTAAATCTCACATTTGATGATGGACCACAGGTTCTCAATGGGGTTCAGATCAGGTGAACAAGGAGGCCATGTCATTAGATTTTCTTCTTTTATACCCTTTCTTGCCAGCCACGTTGTGGAGTACTTGGACGCGTGTGATGGAGCATTGTCCTGCATGAAAATCATGTTTTTCTTACCTTGCAGACTTCTTCCTGTACCACTGCTTGAAGAAGGTGTCTTCCAGAAACTGGCAGTAGGACTGGGAGTTGAGCTTGACTCTATCCTCAACCCAAAAAGGCCCCACAAGCTCATCTTTGATGATACCAGCCCAAACCAGTACTCCACCTCCACCATGCTGGCGTCTGAGTCGGACTGGAGCTCTCTGCCCTTTTCCAATCCAGCCATCTGGCCCATCAAGACTCACTCTCATTTCATCAGTCCATAAAACCTTAGAAAAATCAGTCTTGAGATATTTCTTGGCCCAGTCTTGACGTTTCAGCTTGTGTGTCTTGTTCAGTGGTGGTCGTCTTCCAGCCTTTCTTACCTTGGACATGTCTCTGAGTATTGCACACCTTGTGCTTTTGGGCACTCCAGTGATGTTGCAGCTCTGAAATATGGCCAAACTGGTGGCAAGTGGCATCTTGGCAGCTGCACGCTTGACTTTTCTCAGTTCATGGGCAGTTATTTTGCGCCTTGGTTTTTCCACACGCTTCTTGCGACCCTGTTGACTATTTTGAATGAAACTCTTGATTGTTCGATGATCACGCTTCAGAAGCTTTGCAATTTTAAGAGTGCTGCATCCCTCTGCAAGATATCTCACTATTTTTGACTTTTCTGAGCCTGTCAAGTCCTTCTTTTGACCCATTTTGCCAAAGGAAAGGAAGTTGCCTAATAATTATGCACACCTGATATAGGGTGTTGATGTCATTAGACCACACCCCTTCTCATTACAGAGATGCACATCACCTAATATGCTTAATTGGTAGTAGGCTTTCGAGCCTATACAGCTTGGAATAAGACAACATGCATAAAGAGGATGATGTGGTCAAAATACTCATTTGCCTAATAATTCTGCACGTAGTGTAGTTGTTCCAATTACGCTTTTCCCTCTATATACCTTTTTTTTGTCACTGAAAGAGGTTACCTACTTAAAACGTAACTTTTATATTTGCTTTTTAAAAATAAGTCCCACAACAAAAAATTAATTGTTAAAATTGACTGCATAGGTAGTCTGGAAAATAATATAGAGAAAAAGAACCGCATTAAATTAATAGCAGATGCCATTCTTTATGCTACATACGTAGCCACTCACGGTTTTGATGCTGGTTGTATCCAGGATAATGTGGTGGCTCTGAGCTTTGGAGTTGGAGGGAAAGGCGTCTTTGGTGATTCAGTTTCAGTTTTTTTAACACCTTGCCTCTGCCGCTTGATTGCTGGATCAGACACTGTAGGGAAGGACCAGAGGTTTTAGATGCAACAATATTTTACCCCCCTGGATCTCCAAGTCCACGTGTCCCTTCTTAGACAGGGGCTTAGGCTGGGTAATGGGAGATAAATCTCTAGGAGATACAGGGGGTACAATATTTTAGCATCTAAAACCTCTGGACCTTCCCTACATTGTCTGATCCAGCAATCAAGCGGCAGAGACAAGGTGTGAAAAAAACAGAAACTGAATCACCAAAGACACCTTTCCCTCCAACTCCAAAGCTCAGAGCCACAACATTATCCTGGATACAACCAGCATCAAAACCGTGAGTGGCTACGAATGTAGCATAAAGAATTGCATCTGCTATTCATTTAATGCGGTTCTTTTTCTCTATATTATTTTCCAGACTACCTATGCAGTCAATTTTATAAATAATTTTTTATTGTAGGAATTTAAAAAAAGCAAATATAAAAGTTATGTTTTAAGTAGGTTAACCTCTTCCAGTGACAAATATTTTATATAAACCTACATATATATGCATCTAATTATACCTGTGAAATATCCCTCTGTATAGCTGCGGTATCGCAGAAGAACCGCACACAACTGCTGCACAATACAATTGCACCATAATATACTTTCTATGTTAGAAAGTATATTATAGGTATATTACACCCCTAATCAGTTTTTTGGGGGCAACAGGTATATTACACAAGTTGCAATTCGTTATTCCAATAGCATTTGTCCCTCTATCTAGCTGCGGTATCTCAGCAGAACCGCACACAACTGCTGCACAATACAAATGCAATATAATATACTTTCTATGTTAGAAAGTATATTATAATTATATCACACCCCTCCGTGTATCACTCCTATCGATAGCACACCTATACCAGTCCTTAAAAGTACTGTTTTACTGCAGTTAGTATGCAACTTGTTTAATAATACTGGTATAATAATGATGTTTTTGCAGTAAAATACTTTTGCTATAATGCAACACTTTTAAAAACATAGATATAATAATGGCCTTATTGCCATAAAATCTTCTTGCGATAACTACCTATTATTTTTCAGTAATGTACAATACCTTTAATAACATGGATATAATGCACTGAAATGGTTTTAGACCACACAATGTGCAGTTGCTTAGCATTTGCAGCAGTATGTTATTGGGGTGTTGGCAATAAGCCTATGAACTGTAGTGGCTATATTTTTTATGCTGCCTGTCTGTTCATATACAGTAAATATGAGTATATTTTTCTTGAAGGGGGTTTTGAATGCCGAACTAGCTGTTAGCCAACTGGGCAACCAGTCCCTCATTTCCTCAAATCTTTCTCTAAAGCTTCTCCTGATCAAATTCCCTAAAATCTACCCAATTATTTATCCCTATTCTCTCCCTATAGACTACCTATCACATTACATAAGTGGCTTGTGTTTGTAATAGTTTTTTCTCAGACACTGCCACATAACTGTCACTGTCACAGGCTAATGAAAGTTTGTTGATTCTTCTGTCTCAATATAAGGAGCTACCTGTCCACTGCTCCCTTATTAGCTGATCCAGGCTGCCCATCAGCCTATGTGCCAATCAGAACAAGCCCTCCCCGACACTTCCCAATGTCATGTGATCCTCCATCTTCTTCCTCCCGTATGGTTTTCCCTGTCAATATTTACACTAAAATGGCACTGGGTGATATTTCTACAGAATTCATCTGAATCAAATTGCAAAAGCTTTGGATTTGTTTTCAGACAAATGCAGAATATGTTGGTGCCATATAAATAAGAAAAATAATAAATACTTGAAATTTGAAATAAAATGCAAGAGTACAATTACAAAAATGCTTTGCTCATCAAACTTCTGTTTTTCTGAAATATATAGGCATTTGAACGTTTGTTTATTTTGATCAAAATACAGAAAATATTGAATCCAGAATTTTACATATATGACAATAAAAAACAATATTATTTTCTTAGTATTGCAATGAAGCACACACACACCTGTTCAGCATTCTGTATATGAACCCTTTCCATGAAAATGGATGAGGAGCGTAATCAGTGATTGATCATTTACCAATAAAAGACTGCTGCCATGTAGAAGATTGAAGGGATTTGCTCATAATGTGTGCGCATGTTGTATTGTTTATGTGCATTTTATATTGAACTAAATTCCCAATTAGCTTCCACATTTGTCACATTATATTGGGGAATAGCAAATGTCACTTACCAGTACTTAGCATTCTAATATAGCAGAGCTTAGCTTGTGCCGTAGTTGAAGACAAATGGATAACATGATGGGTTGGTCACCAGTTATTTTCCTTCGAATTGCATTGCAGTGTATTGTCTGCCAAATCAGGCCAAACAGCAAGTTTGGCCACGAGTCTAATGTGAATTTGGAGCTCTCAACTCTCACTTGACAGATGCTTTTTCACCCAATCATTTTTGTTGTTTCAGGAGATAGGCCGCTACCAGAAGTGTCTGGCAGTAGATTTTCTTCCCCCTCTACTGACAACTAGTGTTGATCGAGCACAAAAGTGATCGGGTGCTCAGGCCGAACACCTCAGGATGCTCGGGTGCTCTACCGAGCACCCGAGCACAATGGAATTCAATAGGAGAACTCGAGCATTAAATCAGGCACCCCTTGCTCTGAAGAGGGGAGGGTGTCTGGTTCACAGGAAAAGGTCAGAAATTGATTGAAACACCACTGAAATGGTTCGGGAACAGCATGGGAAGGATGTCTAGATGCATCTTGGACTCTCTGGTTGCTGCTCGGAATTATGTTGTCCAAGTAGTACACCACTTTTACAGACTGACAATAATACACCCAAAACTAAAGATAAAATTGATTTTAGAGGAAAAATTGTTAGGAAACATTCTTTCCTATATGTGTACTTGTATAGAAAGTGCAACTGCTGACAAAAATTACAAGGAAGAGGCACTCCAATACACCCTCTATTACACATTGAGGAGGGCACCATACACCCTTGAAATATTATGATTGATGGCCTGCAGGTGAGCTGAACCTGTAAGACATTATATGCGAGGGCCTACAGGTGAGCTGACCCTATAAAACATTATATGGGATGCCTTCAGGTGATCTGACCCTTTAAAAAAATTGTATCCCAGGGCCTGCAGGTGAGCTGACCCTGTAAAAGGTTGTAGGTAAGGGCCTGCTGGTGAGCTGACCTTGTAAAACATTATATGCAAGGGCATGCAGGTGAGCTGACCCTGTAAAACAATATATGTGAGGGCCTGCAGGTGAGTTTAAAACATTATATGCAATGCCATATAGATTAGAAGCTTGGGCAAAGAAGTGGCAGATAAGGTTTAACACTGACAAATTTAAGGTTATGCACATGGGAAGGAATAGTGCAAATCACCCGTACATACTAACTGGTAAAACACTCAGTAATACTGACATGGAAAAGGACATAGAAATTTTAATAAACAGCAAACTAAGTAGTAAAAAACAGTGTCAGGCAGCTGCTACAAAGGCTAATAAGATAATGGGTTGCATCAAAAGGGTCATAGATGCCTGTGATAAGAACATAGTCCTACCACTTTACAAATCACTAGTCACGCCTCACATGGAGTACTGTGTACAGTTCTGGGCTCCTGTGAACAAGGCAGACATACCAGAGCTGGAGAGGGTACAGAGAAGGGCAACTAAAGTAATAACTGGAATGGGGCAACTACAGTACCCTGAAAGATTATCAACATTAGGGTAATTCACTTTAGAAAAAAAGACGACTGAGGGGAGATCTAATTTCTATGTATAAATATATCAGGGGACAGTAAAGAGATCTCTCCCATCATCTATTTATCCCCAGGACTGTGACTGTGACGAGGAGACACCCTCTGTGTCTGCAGGAAAGAAGGTTTGTACACAAACATAGCAAAAGGATTCTTTACGGTAAGAGCAGTGAGACTATGGAGCTCTCTGCCTGAGGAGGTGGTGATGGTGAGTACAATAAAGGAATTCAAGAGGGGCCTGGATGTATTTCTGGAGTGTAATAATATTACAGGCTATAGCTACTAGAGACAGGTCGTTGATCCAGGGAGATATTCTGATTGCCTGATTGGAGTCGGGAAGGGATTTTTTCCCCCTTAAGTGGGGAAAATTGGCTTCTTCCTCACAGTTTTTCTTCCTCTGGATCAACTTGCAGGATAACAGGCCGAACTGGATGGACAAATGTCTTTTTTTCGGCCTTATATACTATGTTACTGAGTATATATGCAAGGGCATTATATGCGAAGAATAAGCATGTTGATTTGTTTGAATAGGAGAAGGAGGGTGAGAAAATGAAGATTCAACCATATACCCTTGTTTGTGGTGGAAGGGGTGCATGAGAATACAGTGTATTCAGTACATAAGCAACACATTTAAAGTGCCTTTATGTTCAGCTGCTTTCCTCTGGTGGAGTTGAGAAGTCATGGTCAATCCAGACTTTGTTCATTTTTATAATAATCAACCTGTCAGCATTTTCAGTTGACAGGCGGATATGCTTATCTGTTATAATGCCACCAGCAGCACTAAATACCCACTTAGACAAAACGCTGGCGCCAGGGCAGGCCAACACCTCCAAGGTGTAGAGCGCCAGTTCGTGCCACATATCCAGCTTGGACACCAAGTAGTTGTAAGACACTGAGGGACCATTCAGGACGCTGACACGGTCTGCTATGTACTCCTTCACCATCTTTCAAAAATTTTCCCTCCTTGTCACAGCAGGCCGGTCATCAGGGTGCTGGTGGGGCGTCATGAAAGGGCTTTGGAGAGTGTTGCCCTGCCTCTGTTGGAACTGCTGTGTTTTCCCCTTGTCTCCCCTCCTCGTTTGCCCAAGGAACTATAAACTCTGCCACCAGCGTTGTAAGATGGAAATTTTGAGACCAATTTTTCAACAAGGACCTTCTGGTTTTGCTTGTCCTATCCACCAGAGAAATGAGAGATGAGAAGTTATCTTTGTAGCGGGGGTCATGAAGGGTGAACAACCAGTAATCCGTGTTGTCTAAAAAGCGTATAACGCGCGGGTCTCTGGAAAGGCAGCGAAACATGAAGTCAACCATGTATGCCAGAGTACCAGGAAATACTTTGCCTTCGTTATCAGGAGGACCACTCTCAATCTCCTCATCCTCTTCCTCCTCTTATTCCCACACACGCAGAATTAGGTGGAATTAAACTTCCATGGGTACTACCCTCTGTAGCGGAGTCAACCGTATCCTGCTCCTCCTCCTCCTATTCTTCATCGTCTAATTCACGCTGAGAGGACGAAATGAGGGTGGTCTGGCTATCACCCTGTGTAATGTCTTCCCCAATTTCCACCTCTACCACATGCAAAGAGTCGTCCAAAATTGTGAGAAGCGAGCATTTGAGATGACACAGAAGTGGGATGGTTACGCTGATAATAGCGTTATCGCCGCTCACTATCTGTGTTGATTCCTCCAAGTTTCTTAAAACTTCACAAAGGTCAGACATCTATGCCCACTCCTCATTTGTAAATATCAGAAGCTGACTGGAAAGGCAACAACCATATTGCAGCTGGTATTTCACTACTGCTCACAAAGCCTGGCCAACAAGTGGAACGTCGAGCTCTAGCGCGTGCTCACGTCGCACAACAGTCGGTGAGCTGGCAATTTCCAGTGCTGCTGCACATTGACAGACCGGCTGAAGCTGTTGATGACTTGCAGAAATGTGCACACACAAAGCGCACTTTCACCAGTAGCTCAGGCAAATTGGGGTAGGTTTTGAGAAACCGCTGAACCACTAAGTTTAAGACTTTGGCTAGGCATGGGATGTGTGTGCGCTTGCTGAGCTCCAAAGTCATCACAAAGTTACGGCCACTATTAGACAAAACCATGCCTGGTTCTAGGTTGAGTGGAGAGAGCCACAGCTCAGTCTGGTCTGTTATCACCTGTCACAGCTCTGCGACAGTGTGCTGTTTGTCCCCTAAGCTTATCAGCTTCAGCACAGCCTGTTGCTGCTTCCCCACTGCACTGCTTTCAGCTACAGACTGATGGCTGACTGGTGCTGCACGAGAATAATTCGGAGATGGAAGTGGAAGAGGAGGCGGAGGAGAAGTGGGAGTTAGAGCCACTAACATAGGTGCTGGCAGAAACCCAGGGCCCGCAATCTTTGGCGTCGGTAGAACCTGTGCCATCCCAGGGTACGACTTGCTCCCAACCTCCACAACGTTCAGCCAGTGTGCCATCAGGGAAATGTCTCATCCCTGGCTGAATGTCCATATGTCCGTGATTAAGTGGACCTTCCTAGTAACTGCGTTGGTCAGGGCACATGTGATGTTATGGGACACATGTTGGTGTAAGGTGGGCACGGCACACCTTGAAAAATAGTGGCTTCTGGGGACTGCATAAGGCGGGACGGCCACCGACATCAGGGTGCGGAAGGCCTCAGTGTCCAAAAGCCTAAATGGCAGCATTTACAGGGACAGTAGTTTGGAAAGTTGAGCATTTAGTGCTATGGCCTGTGGGTGGTTGGCTGGGTATTTGCGGTTGCGTTCAAATGCCTGGGGTAAGGACATTTGTAAGCTGCGCTGGGACAGGGAAGTGGATGTGGTTGCTAATGGTGCTTGCGAAGGTCCAGGTGCAGGGCAAGAGGCATCCGGGCCTGTGCCTTCGACAGGGGATTGCCCAGCAAATAACACAGGTGAAGAGAAGGCAGTGGTGTGACCCACAGACACAGACTGTGGACCCAGGCATTTGGCCCACTTATTACGGTGCTTAGATGCCATGTGGCAGATCATGCTGGTGGTGGTGAAGTTGCTAGTGTTCACGCCCCAGCTCATTTTGGTACGGCACAGGTTGCAAACTACTATTCTTTTGTCGTCTGCAGTTTCCTCCAAAAAGTGCCATACTGCGGAACACCTACCCCTTGGCATGGGAGATTTCCTCAAGGGGGTGCTCCGTGGAACAATTGCGGGCCTTTTTGGTGTGGCCCGCCTTCTCACTTTTGCCACCCTAATTCCTCTTCCAGACTGTTGTGGTGCAGCATATCCCTTTCCCTCTGTACTGCTGTCCTCGCTCGGATTGCCACCTTCCCAGGTTGGGTCAGTGACTTCATCGTCCACCACCTCCTCTTCCACTTCCTCACTCTGCTCATCCTCCTGACTTGTTGACCTAACCAAAAGCTACTATTTTTTAGAATACCTAAATACCTATTCAATTTTAAAGTGTTTTGAAGTAACTTATCCTGCTGTGTGATTAGGACAGGTTTTGTGTGTACTAATAGGATGGTGGCCATTTTATTTCTCCTGGTGAATACTCCCCAGACAAAACTGTCAAGGAACCATGAACCAGACGTACAACAAGAGATAAGTGGAAAATAAGAAGGCTTTATTGAAAATCAAGCCGTAAGCAAAAGTCCAAACGGATGGCTAAACCGAAGCAGGGTCTTGCGTAGACAGAGGTCAGGAACCAGAAGGGTAGTCAGACGAAGCCAGGATCAGGAACCAACGGGGTAGTCAGACGAGGCCAGGATCAGGAACCAACGGGTTAGTCAGACGAGGCCAGGATCAGGAACCAGAAGCAGCAGCAGTCTTAGAAGCATGTGAACACAGGAGGACCAAGCAAGGAACTGAAGCCACAGACCTCCTATATATATGAGCTAGGCATCCAGCTCCTCCCAGTGGGAAGGAGAAGCCGCAGGGTGGGAGGCTACAAGAAACCCAGAAACCAAGATGGCCGCCAGCACATGTCAAACGAAGGAGAACAGTGAGAAGGTAAGACCATGACAGTACCTCCCCCTCAAGGGCCCCTCCTCCGCGGAGTAAGGAACGGTTTCTGAGGGAAGCGTGCGTGGAAGGCTCGGAGCAAAGCAGGAGCATGGACATCTGCGGAGGGAACCCAGGAACGCTCCTCTGGACCATAACCACGCCAATGGACCAAAAACTGCAACCGACCGCGGACCAGGCGCGAGTCCAGGATATTGCTCACCTCATATTCCTCACGATTGCCCACTTGGACCGGACGGGGCCGAGGAACCGAGGAAGTGAAACGATTACACACCAATGGCTTCAACAGGGAGACATGAAACACGTTGGAGATCCGCATGCCAGGAGGAAGCGCAAGGGCATAGGCTACCGGGTTTACCCTGCGAAGCACTCGGAAGGGACCAACAAAGCGAGGCGCCAGCTTGGGAGTGGGCACTCGAAGGTTGAGGTTGCGGGTGGACAACCATACACGGTCTCCGACCTGGTAGGAAGGAGCGGGCGCTCGTCTGCGATCAGCCTGGAGTCTCTGGCGCTGCGCAGAGACCTCAAGGGACCTCTGGATCTGTACCCAAGACGCACGTAGGACGGAAAGGTGATCCTCCACAGCCGGAATATCCTGGGGAGAGAATACCTCCGGTAACACGGCAGGTTGGAACCCATAATTGGCCATGAAGGGAGACGTCCCAGAGGAAGAGTTCACTGCCGTGTTCCTGGCAAACTCAGCCCAAGGCAGGAGGTCAACCCAATTGTCTTGGTGATCGGAGACATAGCAACGAAGGAATTGCTCCAAGGCCTGATTGGATCGTTCTGCGGCCCCATTGGACTGAGGGTGGTAGGCCGAGGAGAAAGAGAGATGAATCCCCAACTGGGAGCAAAAGGCGCGCCAGAACCTGGACACAAACTGACTCCCCCGATCCGACACAATCTCCTTGGGCAAACCGTGCAACCGGAAGACCTCCCTGGCGAAAATCGTGGCCAACTCTTGTGCAGAGGGTAACTTCTTGAGAGGAACACAGTGGCACATTTTGGAAAACCGATCCACAATCATGAGAATGACCGTATGGCCTCGGGATGCAGGGAGGTCCACAATGAAATCCATCCCCAGGTGTGACCATGGGCGCTCCCCGGTGGCTATGGGTTGCAACAGGCCCAATGGAAGGTGCCGAGGGGACTTACTCTGGGCACAAACGGAGCATGCCGCTACATATGCGGCGATGTCGGAACGTAGAGAAGGCCACCAGAACAGACGTGAAACAGCCCAGGACAGCTGATTCTTTCCAGGATGCCCCGCGGCCTTGGAGTTATGGTAGGTTCGCAACAACCGAGTGCGCAACTCCTCAGGCACAAAACACCTGCCGTTGGGTCTCCCAGAGGGAGCACCAGATTGAGCCGCCAAAATCTGCTCACCCAGGGGAGAGGTCAGGCTGGTGCGAATGACGGCCAGGATCTGATTCGGAGGTATGACCGAAGTCGGAATCGACTCCTCCCCGGACAGCTCGGAGTACTGCCGTGATAAGGCATCCGCTCTGATGTTCTTGGAACCGGGTAGGTAGGAGACCACGTAATTAAAACGTGACAAGAACAGAGCCCATCTGGCCTGACGTGATGTCAATCTCTTGGCCTCAGAAAGGTAGGTCAGATTCTTGTGGTCCGTCAGGATGAGAACCGGAACCACCGAACCCTCGACCAAGTGCCTCCATTCTTTAAGGGCCTGCACGATGGCCAATAACTCCCTGTCACCAATCTGATAGTTGCACTCCGCGGAAGACAGTTTCCGGGAGTAAAACCCACAAGGAAGCAGAGGACCCTCTGGTGTTCTACGCTGAGACAGGAGGGCGCCTACTACCGTCTCAGACGCGTCCACCTCGAGGACAAAGGGCAACCCAGGGTTGGGATGTGACAGAATCGGAGCCGACACAAAGGCGGACTTTAGAGCCTCAAACGCTCGGATGGCCTCGAGCGGCCAGACCTGGAAATTACTGCCCTTCCTGGTCAGATCCGTGAGCGGCTTGGCTAGCATAGAAAAGTCCCTGATGAACTTCCGATAATAATTGGCGAAGCCCAAAAAGCGCTGCAGGGCACGGAGACCACTGGGCTGGGGCCACTGTAAGACAGCCGAAACCTTCTCAGGATCCATGGAGAACCCCTCAGCGGAAATGATGTAACCTAAGAAGGTTACCTGGGATCGGTGAAATTCGCATTTCTCAAGCTTACCGAACAGCCTGTTCTCTCGTAACCGTTGCAACACTCGTCTGACATCCATAATGTGGGCCTCCATGGATTCAGAATATACCAAGATGTCATCCAAATAGACCACCACACACTGCTGCAACAGGTCACGGAAAACATCGTTGATGAATTCCTGGAAGACTGCGGGTGCATTGCACAACCCAAAGGGCATAACCAAGGATTCATAATGACCGGTCCTGGTGTTAAACGCGGTCTTCCACTCATCGCCCGCCTTGATCCTTACCAGGTTATATGCCGCCCTCAGGTCGAGTTTGGTAAAGACCGTGGCCCCTTTGAGGCGATCGAACAGCTCGGAAATCAAGGGTATCGGGTAAGCGTTCTTGATCGTGATGCAATTGAGACCCCTGTAATCGATGCAAGGCCTCAACTCACCGCCCTTCTTTTTCACAAAGAAAAATCCAGCCCCTGCCGGGGACGAGGATTTGCGAATGTGTCCGCGTGAAAGCGCCTCCCTCACGTACTCCTCCATGGCTTCATTCTCCGCTACCGACAGTGGATAGACTTTGCCACGAGGAGGAACGGCACCAGATTGTAACTCTATGGCACAATCGTATGGGCGGTGCGGAGGTAGGGCAACCGCGCGCACCTTATCGAATACATCCCGTAACTCTTCGTATTCAGGAGGCAACAGAGAGTCCGAGGAAGTACACAGCAACTTGACAGGCCCATGGATGCAACTAGCCCCACACTGCGGTGACCACGAGAGGATCTCGGCCGATCTCCAATCGAAAGTCGGATTATGCTTCTGGAGCCAGGGGTACCCCAAGACCACCGAGTAGTGTGGAGACGAAATCACCTGGAAACAGACCGACTCTCTGTGAACGGCACCAATGGCTATCCCCACTGGAAGGGTCTCATGAGTCACGTGTGGCGGCAGAAGGGGTCTGCCGTCTATCGCCTCAAGAGCCAGTGGGGAACCTCGAGGCTGCAGAGGAATGGAATTGGCGGCAGCGAACACACTATCAATGAACAAACCACCAGCACCAGAGTCCACCAACGCCTGGGTCGTCACCGAGCCCCCGACCCAGGAGAGGACAACAGTGATCAGTGGTTTGTCAACACGGGAAACCGGGGACGAGGAGACTCCACCCAAGATCTGCCCCCGACAGGATCTCAGGTGCGAGCGTTTCCCGGACGGTTCGGACATGCCAACCGAAAATGCCCACCGAGACCACAGTACATGCATCGGCCCTCGCATCTCCGGAGTACCCTCTCCCCCTCGGACAGGCGAGCAAACCCCAGCTGCATGGGTTCACCCCCAGACAAGTCATCCCCAGGAGGCGTGGGAGGAGAGGGAGGCACGGATGGGACAGCAAACGTAGGCGCCAATCTGTTAGAAGACCTCCGCAGGCTCTCCTTAAAGGAAGGTCTCTCCCTGAGTCTGGTGTCAATCAAAATCAGGAAAGAAATAAGAGACTCGAGCTCCACTGGTAGGTCCTTAGCTGCAACCTCATCCTTCAAGGCATCCGAGAGACCATGAGAGAAAGCAGCGACCAGAGCCTCATTATTCCAGCCCACCTCTGCTGCCAGGGTACGAAACTCAATGGCGTATTCAGCTACGGATCGTGAACCCTGTCTGATGGACATAAGGAGCTTCGCAGCAGAGGCAGCACGAGCCGGCACATCGAATACCTTCCGAAGAGAAGCAACAAAACCGGAAAACTCGGCAACCACCGGATTGTTGTTCTCCCATAAAGGGCTGGCCCAGGCCAAGGCCTTGTCCGAGAGCAGCGAGATCAAGAAGCCCACCTTTGATCTCTCAGTAGGAAAGGCATGTGGCAGCAACTCGAAATAAATGCCCACCTGGTTAAGGAAACCTCGGCACTGAGTTGGCTCTCCCCCAAAGCGCTGTGGAAGGGGGGCAGAACCGGTCATACCCCGAGACACCGCAGGCGCAGCAACAGGTGTCGGGGTAGACTCTGGCGCAACAACCGGAGCGGCAGTAGGAGCGGGCCCAGGAGCGACAACCAACCCATCGGCAACGGAAGCGAAATGAGCCGTGCGTTCAAGCAGGGTTTGCAACGCCACAGCGAACCGACCCAACAGGTGATCCTGCTGATCAAGTCTGGCAACCAGCGTAGGTAGCGAGGATGGCCCTGTACCGTCAGAATTCATGGCTTGGTCCTAATGTCAAGGAACCATGAACCAGACGTACAACAAGAGATAAGTGGAAAATAAGAAGGCTTTATTGAAAATCAAGCCGTAAGCAAAAGTCCAAACGGATGGCTAAACCGAAGCAGGGTCTTGCGTAGACAGAGGTCAGGAACCAGAAGGGTAGTCAGACGAAGCCAGGATCAGGAACCAACGGGGTAGTCAGACGAGGCCAGGATCAGGAACCAACGGGGTAGTCAGACGAGGCCAGGATCAGGAACCAGAAGCAGCAGCAGTCTTAGAAGCATGTGAACACAGGAGGACCAAGCAAGGAACTGAAGCCACAGACCTCCTATATATATGAGCTAGGCATCCAGCTCCTCCCAGTGGGAAGGAGAAGCCGCAGGGTGGGAGGCTACAAGAAACCCAGAAACCAAGATGGCCGCCAGCACATGTCAAACGAAGGAGAACAGTGAGAAGGTAAGACCATGACAAAAACAAGCCACTATAACTAATGAAAGGTATTTATATATTCATAATAAAAATAATAAGCAAGTATATTCATGTTCTTAATTCCCAAACTTAAACCCCCTTTAAGTAAAGATTATCAAATACTTTATTAACCACTTCAGCCCCGCTAGGTGAAACCCCCTTCATGACCAGAGCACTTTTTACACTTCGGCACTACACTCCTTTCACCGTTTATCGCTCGGTCATGCAACTTACCACCCAAATGAATTTTACCTCCTTTTCTTCTCACTAATGGAGCTTTCATTTGGTGGTATTTTATTGCTGCTGACATTTTTACTTTTTTTGTTATTAATCAAAATGTAACGATTTTTTTGCAAAAAAATGACATTTTTCACTTTCAGCTGTAAAATTTTGCAAAAAAAAACGACATCCATATATAAATTTTTCACCAAATTTATTGTTCTACATGTCTTTGATAAAAAAAATGTTTGGGCAAAAAAAAAATTGTTTGGGTAAAAGTTATAGCATTTACAAACTATGGTACAAAAATGTGAATTTCCGCTTTTTGAAACAGCTCTGACTTTCTGAGCACCTGTCATGATTCCTGAGGTTCTACAATGCCCAAACAGTAGAAAACCCCCACAAATGACCCCATTTCGGAAAGTAGACACCCTAAGATATTCGCTGATGGGCATAGTGAGTTCATAGAACTTTTTATTTTTTGTCACAAGTTAGCGGAAAATGATGATGATTTTATTTATTTATTTTTTTCTTACAAAGTCTCATATTCCACTAACTTGCGACAAAAAAAAAAAATTCTAGGAACTCGCCATGCCCCTCACGGAATACCTTGGGGTGTCTTCTTTCCAAAATGGGGTCACTTGTGGCGTAGTTATACTGCCCTGGCAATTTAGGGGCCCAAATGTGTGAGAAGAACTTTGCAATCAAAATGTGTAAAAAATGACCGGTGAAATCCAAAAGGTGCACTTTGGAATATGTGCCCCTTTGCCCACCTTGGCAGCAAAAAAGTGTCACACATCTGGTATCGCCGTACTCAGGAGAAGTTGGGGAATGGTTTT